>NC_052031.1:58039-294210 GCF_015832195.1 Motacilla alba alba | reverse complement strand
CCCAGAGCTGCCCGGGGTCCCCACCGCGCGTGGCCGTACCGGGGAGGAGCCGTCCTCGGCACACGTCAGGGCCACCATCAGCACCGGGGACTCCAGCTCCTGCAGGGGACAAGGGGTGACGTGGGGGACACAGGGGACAGGGGGCTGCCCCACGGGAACAGGCTGGGCTCCCGGGCAGGCAGGGGCAGGAGCGTCCCAGCTGGATGGGGCAGGGCAGGAGGATCTGGGAGAGAGGGGCTGCATGGATGGACAGAGCATGGAGTGAGCGGGGACGGATGGACATGGCATGGACAGGAAATGGACATGGGATGGGTGGGAATGGACATGGGATGGACAGGGGATGGGTGAGGATGGACAGGGGATGGACAGGGGATTGGACAGGGGATGGACATGGGATGGACAGGGGATGGGTGAGGATGGACACGGGATGGACACGGCATGGACAGGAAATGGACACGGCATGGACATGGGATGGGTGAGGATGGACACGGGATGGACATGGGACGGACATGAGATGAGCACGGGATGAGCATGGCATGGCAGGGGACGGACATGGGATGGCGGGGATGGACGCGGGATGGACACGGGATGAGCACGGGATGGCAGGGGATGGACGCGGGATGGACAGGGGACGGACAGGGGATGGACCTGGGATAGACACAGGATGGATAGAGGATTGATACAGGATGGGCAGAAGAAGGAGGGTGAATGGAACACGGACAGATGATGGTAGGGCCAGGATAGATGGAGCATGGATGACAGACACAGGATGGACACAGGTGGGTGAGGGATGGAGAGATGGACACAGGATGGACACTGGATGGGCACAGGATTAATGGAGGATGGACACGGAAGGATGCAGGATGGAGGGATGGATTGTGGTGGTAGATGGACACAGGTGGAGGATGGACACAGGGTGGATGGGGGTGGATTCAGGGTGGACAGTGGACACAGGATGGATGCAGGATGGACATGGACAGACACCCGACGGACACAGGACGGCCGGAGCACGACAGGGGACCGGGGGTGTCCCCGTGGTGTCACCTCACGGTCCAGAGCCCGCCCGGCCGAGACGTTGAGCCGCACGCTGCGCCCGTCCAGGTAGAACCAGGCGGCGTCGGCGCCCACCAGGCAGAGCTGGAGGCCGGCGCCGCCCCCCGCGCCCCCCGCGTCCCCCGGCGGGGGCAGCCGCGCCACCAGGCTGCCGTGCGCGCTGTTCTCCGCGATCTCCGTGAACAGGTTCCCGAAGCCGCTGCAGCCGTCGCCCCGGGCTGCCGGGGACGGGCACACGGGCGTCCGTGGGGGTGGCCCCGCGGGTCCCCATGTCCCTCTCCAGGTCCTCCCCTGCCCGTTCCCTGCTGACCCCCCGGGTCCCTCGTGTCCCCGCCCCAGGGTCCCGTATCCGCAGCCCACCAACGCCACGCGCGTTGCCACCGCCCCGTTCGGTGTCCCCGTGTCCCCGGCAGCCAATCCCACTCCCGGGACCCCCAGCATGGTCGCTCGTGTGTCCCCCCGGGTTCCCACCCCCGAGTCTCCGTCCCCAGGAGGGCAGTGGGCTATCAGCCCCAGGGGTCCTGCACTCGGGGCGCGTCTTTGGGTCCCCCCCAAGGTCCCCTGTGTCCCCGTGCCCTGGGGTCCCACCTCTCACGGTTGCCACTCGCAGGGTCCCCTCCCAGGGTCCCCACCAGACGCCCACCGTGTCCCTCCCAGCCCCGGTGTCCCCCTCAGGCGTCCCCTGTCCGCCAGGTGCCCCCAGGTGCTCACCTGTGGCCAGGTGCAGCGCCAGGCAGGCGGCCAGGAGCGCCGGGCAGGACGCGGCCGCCATGGGGACACGGGGACCTCGGGGGGCGCCTGCGGCGGGGGAGGGACGAGCGGGGCTGCCACCCCCGGCCCCGCGGCCCTGTCGCCAGCCCCCTCCGCAGTGTCCCCCCGGCCGGACAGCCCCGGTGACAGCACGGACACCACCCCGCGGTCCCCTCTCCCGGGTCCCTGTGCCCGTGTCCTCATCCCTGTCCCCCTGCCAGCTCCCCTCTCCTGGGGTCCCCAGCGCTGTCACCGCTCCGGGGTCCCCTCCGGGGACTCTCGTGCTGGGCTGTCTCTGCCCGTGCCACCCCGCGGGCCGCCGTGCCCGGGTCCCCTTCCCCAGGAGCCCGGCGAGCTGTCCCTGTCTCCGGCGCGTGTCCCCAGGGTGTCCCTGTCCCCACCCGCGGGTGTCACCGGCAGGCGCCAGGCGGGCACCTCGCCCTGTGGGACAGCCGTGTCCCCCTCCGTGTCCCCCCCGTGTCCCCCGGGAGTGCTCCCCGCGCCCCCTGACCCACCCCACGCGTGTCGCCCCCTCCTGCCCCGCACAGTGCTGCCCCTGCCCGGGGGGCGGCAGGGGGGACCCCCGGTGCTCCCCGCGCTCGGCGGCGGGAGCCATATGGCGCCCCCCCCAATTAGCGGCAGGTAATTAGGGCGGGGGAAGGGGGGGCGCTCCCCGTCTGCCGCCCCAGCCCCCCCGGCACCGCGGCGCGGGGTCCCCGTGCTGTTCCCAGGACCCCCTCCCTGCCGGGGGGCACAGGAGGGGTCGGGGGGCTCCCCTTCCCCCCCTGCGGTCCCCGGCTGTCACCCCGCCCTGTGCCACCCCGGGCAGGGCCCCCCGTGTCCGGGACGCCCCCCTACCCCGGGACCCCCACCCCGGAGTCCCGGCCCCCCCCGTCCCCTCCCCCCGTGCCCCCCGCAGCCCCCGGCCCCCCCGGCCCCCGCCCCCCCGTACCTGCCCGGCGCCGCCGCCCCCGGCGCTGCTGCCCCGGCCCGGCGGCACGGGGGGGGCGGGGCGGGACCGGGCGGGGCCGCGCCGGGGGCGGGGCTGACCCGGGACTGCGGCGGGATCGGGTCCGGCCCGGGCCAGGCCCGCCTGGCGGCATCTGCACCGCCCGGGCAGCGCCTGGGCATCACCTATACTGCCTGGGCATCACCTGCATCACCTGCCCGGCTTGGGGTACCCCCTGGGCAGCACCTGTCCTGCCTGGGCAGCACCTGGGCAGCACCTGGGCATCACCTGCACTGCCTGGGCAGGATCTGCACCGCCTGGGCACCACCTGCACCACCTGGGCATCACCTGCCTGGCCTGGGCACCACCTGGGCACCTCCTGGGCATCACCTGCACTACCTGGGCGGGATCTGCACAACCTGGGCACCACCTGGGCATCACCTGTCCTGCCTGGCCACCACCTGGGCACCACCCGGGCACCGCCTGGGCAGGATCTTCATCACCTGGGCAGCACCTGGGCATCACCTGCATTACCTGCCCCGCTTGGGGCACCCACTGGGCATCACCTGTCCTGGCTGGGCACCACCTGGGCAGCACCTGCATCATCTGCCCTGCCTGGGCATCACCTGCATCCCCTGGGCAACACCTGTATCACCTGTATCACCTGCCCTCCTGCACCTCCTGGGTGTGGAGTCTGCTTCTTTTGTGCGGGGGTCGGGTCTCAGGTGAAGTTCTGTGTTCTCTTGGGGGTTGGTGCTTGTCAGCACAGAAAGTTAAAATTCTCAGCAGCCAGGGTTCAACACCTGGGTATCACCTGCTGGCACCTGCCTGGACATCTCCTGCCCTGTCCTCAGCCCTTGCTGCCCTGAGCCCCACCTGCCGTGGCTGGGGATCACCTGTGTGCCCCATCCCTGCCTGCACTGCCTGATCCAGGAGATGTCACCTGCCTCTGCTGCCTGGGACATCCCCTGTCACCTGCCTGCAGCACTCCTGCCACCTGCCCGTGGGCTCTGCCTGGGGCTTCCCCTGCCCATCTGGGCCATCCCCTGCACACCTGGATCATCCCCAGCACACCTGGATCATCCCCTGCCCACAGTACCTGCCCTGCTGGGCTGTGCGTGACCTGCCCACGCTGCCTGCACAGGTGTGGGCCCAGGGACGGGTGTGACCCTCCCTGCACACCTGGGAAGGGTGTGACCCCCCCCCCTGCACACCTGAGCCCGTGTGCGGGGCTGGCGGGGTGTGACACCCCTGGCACACCTGAGCCCGTGTGCGGGGCTGGCGGGGTGTGACACCCCTGGCACACCTGAGCCCGTGTGCGGGGCTGCCGGGGTGTGACACCCCTGGCACACCTGAGCCCGTGTGCGGGGCTGGCGGGGTGTGACACCCCTGGCACACCTGAGCCCGTGTGTGCGGGGCTGGCGGGGTGTGACACCCCTGGCACACCTGAGCCTGTGTGCGGGGCTGGCGGGGTGTGACACCCCTGGCACACCTGAGCCCGTGTGTGTGGCTGGCGGGGTGTGACACCCCTGGCACACCTGAGCCTGTGTGTGCGGGGCTGGCGGGGTGTGACACCCCTGGCACTCGCGCGTGCCCCGCTGAGCCGCCGCCATAATCCGCTTTGGGACAAAGAGGATGAGCCGGGGAGGGGGAAGGGACACGGGGGCCACCAAGGGGGGAGCGCGGGTGGGAAAATGAGGTGAGAGTGTGTGTGCAGGTGTGTGAGACACCTGTGTGTGTGCGACACAGGTGTGCGAGACAACTGTGTGTGTGTGTGTGTGTGAGACACAGGTGTGTGAGACACCTGTGTGTGTGTGTGACACAGGTGTGTGAGACACCTGTGTGTGTGTGACACAGGTGTGTGCAGGTGTGTGAGACGCCTCTGTGTGTGTGCAGGTGTGCGAGACAACTGTGTGTGTGACACCTGTGTGCATATGAGACACCTGTGTGTGACACACTTGTGTGTGTGTGACACATCTGTGTGTATGACACCTGTGTGTGTGTGACAGAGGTGTGTGAAACACCTGTGTGTGTGCGCAGGTGTGTGAGACACCTGTGTGTGTGACACCTGTGTGCATATGAGACACCTGTATGACACACCTGTGTGTGTGTGACACCTGTGTGTGTGTGACACACTGTGAGTGACACCTGTGTGCGTGTGTGACACACCTGTGTACAACACACCTGTGTGCCTGGTGTGCTCAGGTGTGTGCAGCTCTCTGTGTCCTGTCTGTGCCCTCGTGTGTGACCGCAGAGGCGTGCTGTCCTGCTGGCTGTGTGTGCAGCCAGGTGTACCCACGCCCCGCCTGCGGGCACAGGTGCGTGCTGCTGTCACCTGTGCGTGCCGGGGCGCTGCAGGGACCCCCAGCGCCCCCGAGCTCGGGCTGCGCTCCGGGGCGGCTCAGGTGCTCCAGGTGTCCCCGCAGCCCCCGGCAGCGGGATCTCATCGCAGCCACGGGGACAGGGCCGGGGACACCTGGCCGCACCTGGCCGCGGGGCGGGGCCGGGGACACGCCCTGCTGGAGCTGGACCAGCCCGTGGAGTGCAGCGACTACATCCAGCTGGGCTGCGTGCCCGACGCCTCACTCAGGGTCTCGGAGCTGAAATCCTGCTACATCGCCGGCTGGAACTTTGCCAGAGGTGAGCTCCCCAGCAGCATGTGTGCTCCGAGGGCCAGCTGGGCACCCCGGGGACACGGCCCGGGCACAGACAGAGCCCGGCCGCAGGACGTCAGCGGGGCCGGGCTCGCGGCAGCCCGGGCTGGGGGAAGGAGTCCCCGCCAAGACGGGGCGTGGAACGGGATGAGCTGTAAGGTCCCTGCTCACCCAAACAATTCCTGCTGGCCCCGTGAAGCCTCGGGAGAGATGGGTCTGGCCCCTTCCCCAGGCCACCAGCAGGGACACAGCTGGACAACATCGCTCCGTGGGGAAGGGGCAGAGCCCCGGGGAGGGGAGCGGGCTCCTGGGACGCCCCGCTGGAGTCCCGGTCTGGTCCTGTCCCAGGGGGCTGCACAGCGACACTGACACCCCAAACCCTCCCGGTCCCAGCACACCAAGCTCAGCCTCAGAGTCGCCCCACAGCTCCATCTCGGGGACCCCTGAGACTAACGGGGTGCTGGGGCAGCGAACGGGGCTTGGGGGAACCGCAGCCCCGGCGGGCGGGTGGGCAGGGCCCTGTGTTCCGCGTGGGACGTTCCAGGTGAGGCCCCGGCAGCATCCCTGACCGCTCCGGGAGGGTCACCACGCTGCAGCGCGCCCCCAGAGCCAGGACAGCTCCCTGGAGCCGCGGTCCCGCTGCCGCAGAGGGGATGTCCCGGGCCGGGGATCCCAGCTGGGACCGAGGGCACAGCGGGGGATGGCGCCGGGGGTCCCGGCAGCCCCGGAGGCGGGAGCTGGTGACAGAGGGGACAGCCCTGCGTGGCCGCAGCCGCTCGGGGCGGCACCTCCCGCAGCTCGCTCGGGGCTCGGGGCTGCTGCCGCTCCCGGGCCGCTCCGTTATTAAAGCGCTTGTCCCGCTCCGCCCCGGCTCCGCCGCGTCTCCTCCCGAACCGGGCCGGCCCCGCCCGCCCTCCCTCCCGGCTCCCGGCGCTGCCCGCCGGCGGAACGGCGCAGAGACCGCGGGGCTGGAGCACGAACAGCGTTATTTCAACAGCGAACGGGGCCGCGGCACGGGGGGCGGCACGGGGGGCGGCGGGGACGCGGCGGCCCCGGGCTGCGGCCGCCTCGGGCCCCGCGGCGGCGGCTGAGCCGGGGCGGAGCGGCCGGGGCCGCGTCCTGCAGCCAGAACCGCGTCCCTGCGGCTCCGCTCAGCCCAGCTGGTCCCTCAGGAACTGCAGGAAATCCCTGAGCAGGTTGCAGAACTGCACCAGGCTCTGGTACGGCACCGAGATCAGCAGAAGCCTGTCCGGGTCCGGTGCCGGTGTTGGCTCTTCGGGCACCAGGGGAATGGCTGGCCCCGGTGCTGGAGCAGCTGTTCCTGCCGGGAGCAATCCCCCCGGGAGCAGGTTCGGGGCGCTGAGGCCCCGTGCCAGCGCTGTTCCGCCATTCCCAGCCGGGAGCTGTGCCGGGATCGCCCGGGGGCAGCTCCTGCACTCGGGCTGGGCCGGGCAGCAGCGCCTGCCCCTGGGGAGGCTGGGCCACAGCTCCGCTTGTAGCCACCGTGGCGCTGGCCAGGTGGGGGCTGTGGCTTGGCAGAGCAACCAAAGCTGTGAATGGCTTGACTGGAGTCACCCCAAGGGGGGATTGCACTGCCGGGTGTGCCTGAGCACCCTCCTGGGAGCTGGTCAAGGTCGGGAGCAATTCCACTCCTGCTGACGCCCAGCATGCCGTGCCAGGGCTCCAGGCTACCAAAAACACCCTTTCCATTTCTGACTGGCGACTAATTACTTGTTTGTGCCGTGTGAGCTGGGTGTGATGACGAGGCTGGGCGTTAATTACCACGGCTCCTTCCCGCCAGGCTGAACCCTGGGGCACCCGAACGCTCCGAGCTCCATCCCTGGGGAGCTGAGCAGTGACTGCCCCGCTCAGGGTGACACCAGCACACTCTGAGCTCCATCCCCGGGGAGCTGCCCAGCTCAGGGTGACACCAGCACACTCTGAGCTCCATCCCCGGGGAGCTGCCCAGCTCAGGGTGACACCAGCACACTCTGAGCTCCATCCCTGGGGAGCTGAGCAGTCACTGCCCCGCTCAGGGTGACACCAGCACGCTCTGAGCTCCATCCCCGGGGAGCTGCCCCGCTCAGGGTGACACCAGCACACTCTGAGCTCCATCCCCGGGGAGCTGCCCCGCTCAGGGTGACACCAGCACGCTCTGAGCTCCATCCCTGGGGAGCTGCCCCGCTCAGGGTGACACCAGCTCGCTGCTCTGCCGAGCACCCAAACCCAGCATGGCCCAGGGGTGAAGCCCCTGTGGCCTGGCCTGTGACCCAGCAGCGGAATGGATCTCCAGGTGGGCTGAGCGTGGAATCACGGAGTGTCACTCGGGTCTGAGCTGGCAGAGAGCAGGAGATGGCCTTGTCCCAGCACCCGCCACGGGCAGCAGCACGAGGTGACGTGGGCGCTGTCCCAGCCGGGCAGAGCGAGCACCACTGGCCTCAGGAGCCACCTCGCCATTGTTCAACAGTGGCTGCGAGGAAAGGAAATTAAAGGAGTTTTCCCCCAAAGTCCTTCTCAATCCAGTTCCCCTGCCTGCCGACACATTGGGGTAGCCTCCAGGCTCATCACCAAAATCACATTGAGACAAGGAACAGGGTGGGGTCAGGGCTGCAGGGAAACCCCCATCCCAAAATCACATGGATCCAGATGAGGAACAAGGTGGGGGCAGGGCTCCGGGGAACTGCCCATCCCCAGCCCCATCGCAGCTGCAGCTGGAGTTCTCACAGGGCGTTGGGGGCCACTGTCCCTGCTGCGGCTGCCGTGGGTGCAGACCCCTCGGGGGGTTACCGTGGGCTCTGCACCTGCCCCCCCGTGGGCTGGGGTTCCGTTATCTCCACGGTGAATGGTTTCCATCCCGCAGACCGGAGCTGGCCCGGCCCTGCTCCCGCAGGGACCCCCGAAGGCGCCGGCGGGGCTGCGGAGGGGCTGCCAGTGATGGGGGAACGGGTCTGGGGGCGTGCAGCCCCTCGGGAGCTTCGGTGGGGCTGGGGGCGCCGGGACTGCCGGGCCCGCTGCGGGGGGGAGCCCCCGGGACGGGACGGGGTACCGGGACCCCACGCTCCGGTGTGAGGGGGGTCCCTGGAGCCCCCGTGGCAGGCCGGGGTGCCGGGACCCCACGCCCCGGTGTCGCCGGTGTGTGTGGGGGGGTCGCAGACCCTTCCCGCCGCGCCGCGTGCGCCCGGACACATTTGAGCGCCGCACCGCCGGAAAGCCGTTCCGGGCAGGGCGTGGGGGGGGCGGTGGGACAAACCGCGGCGGGACGGGAGAGGACGGGACGGGATGCGATGGGATGGGATGGGATAGGCCGGAACGGATCGGGTCGGGATGGGATGCGATGCGGTGAGATGGGAGAGGCGGAACGGGGCGGAGCGGGCAGCGGCGAGGGGGGCCGGCGGAACGGAAGGACGCGGAACGGAAGGCGCGCGGGCGCGTTTCCGGGGGCCGGGCCGGCGCGGCGGAGCGGCGATGGCGGCGGGCGGGCGGCGCTGAGGGACCGGCCATGGAGCGCGGGCCCGGCCGGCCCAGCCTGCAGCTCGTCCAGCAGGCCGTGCAGGCGCTCTACCACGACCCCGACCCCAGCGGCAAGGAGCGGGCGAGCTGCTGGCTGGGCGAGCTGCAGCGCTCGGTGAGAGCCGCGGGCGGCGGGTACCGGGCCCGGGCTCGCGGGGAGGCCTCGGGCCCCATCCGGGGTGGGGCGGGGCGGGGAGCGGCGGCCCCTGGGCGGCCTCGGGGAGCCTCTGCCGCACCAGTGGCACCTCCCGCTGCTCTGTGGCTGCCCCATCCCTGCAGCGCTCCCGAGAGGGACTGGGGACGAGGCCTGCAGGGACAGGACACGGGGAATGGCTGCCAGTGCCAGAGGGCAGCCATGGATGGGATCTTGGCCATGAGGAATTCCTGGCTGGGCTGGAATTGCCAGAGCAGCTGGGGCTGCCCCTGCATCCCTGGCAGTGCCCCAGGCCGGGCTGGACACTGGGACTGGAGCAGCCTGGGACACTGGCAGGGGTCCCTGCAGGGGCAGGGTGGCACTGCAGGGGCTCTGGGGGTCCCTGCCCACCCAAACCATTCCCCGGTTCCGTGATTAACACAAGGAAGGAGGGGCTGGGACGTTTGGCACGGTCCTGGGGGAGTTGGGAAGGAGGAGTTGGCTCCCGGAGGGAAATTCGGGCTTCTCCTGCCGGCCGGGTGGGAGCGCCGCCGGCATCGGGGAGGGGCTGGCGCCAGGGCCGCCTTCAGCCCCCAGAGCCCTCAGGACACAGCTGCCCCGGGTTTGGGTGTTTCTGGGTGTTCTGTGGCTTCATCTGGTCCTGCTGGAGCCCTTTGTCCCCCCCCCCAGGGGGTGGATGTTTCCTCTCCCCGGAGCTGGGGGTGTCCCCTCGGTGCTCCCCCCTTTCCCCAAGGCCTCCCCAGGAGCGGGACAGCATTCCCAGCCCTGGGGCGGGCCGGGGCTGTGTCCTGCCCCTCCCTGCTCTGGGTGTCCCTGCTGTGCCTGGGGAGGGGGAGCAGCTCAGCTCCAGCCCTTCCCTTCCTGCCCTCTGGCCAATCCTGCCCCTCTCTGTCCCCACAAATCCCACTTTCCCCATTTCCCCTGAGTTCCCTCAGTGCTGCCGTTCCCATCAGCGTTCCCAGGGAGTGTCCCTGGCTGGGTCTGGGGGCTCTGCTGCTGCCCCCTTTCCCCCGGGCAGGGCCTTTGCCAGAGCAGAGCTCTCGGGGCAGCTGCAGGGGGGATTCCCATGTCAGGGATGGCTCCTGTCCCAGGCTCCCCTGAGCCCGGGTGAGACCCCAGAGTCCCTGTCCAGGGGCCCCAGGTCTGGGGTGACCCCCAGGATTGCTGCTGGGTGGAGGGGTGCCCCATCCCCAGGAGAGCTTGTGCTTTTGGGGCCTGATTTGTATTCCCCAGCGTCTGGGAATCCCGGGCTCTCTGCTCCAGCTCCTCTGGCCTTTTCCCTGGGCTGTTTCACAGAATGGCAGCAGTAATAATAGCAATAATAATAATAATAAAATCAGCAATAGCCGTGTTGTTATTAACGCAGCAGCACTCCTGCTTCTCCCCTTCGGTTGGGTTATCCCCCCGAGCTCCCCCCTGAGCTCCATGTGCTGCTCCCAGGAGGGATCCCAGCTCCTCCCCAGGGTCCAGCACCTTCCTCTCCTGGGAGCTGCTGAGTTATCCCGGCCCTGGGGGCACTGAGCTCACCCTGCTCAGCAGCAGCAGCTCCCTGGCACGGCTGCGGGGCTGCCATGCTCCACTGGGACCTTTCCCAGCTGGGGACCACGGTGGCACTGGTGGACAGGAGTCACGGTGACACTGTTGGGACTGGTGGCACTGGTGGACAGGAGTCGCGGTGGCACTGGTGGTGCTGGTGGCACAGTGGCAAGGTGGTACTGGTGTGACAGGAGTCACAGTGGCACTGGTGGTGCTGGTGGCACTGGTGGTGCTGGTGGCACGGTGGCAGTGGTGTGACAGGAGTCACGGTGGCACTGGTGGCGCTGGTGGCACAGTGGCACTGGTGGCATGGTGGCACTGGTGGGACAGGAGTTATGGTGGTGCTGGTGGCAGAGTGGCACGGTGGCATGGTGGCACTGGTGTGACAGGAGTCACGGTGGTGCTGGTGGCGCTGGTGGCCCTGGCTGGGCACTCGCTGTTTGTCCCTGGGGTGTCCCCGTGCCCTGGTGTGGATGGAGGCGCTGGCGTTTCCCCCAGGGGTTTGCTTGGCGCCTCCTCAGCGCCGAGCCGTGTCCCTGCAGTGCCAGCTGCCACGGGCTGCTGGTGGCACCCTGGGCAGCCCGTGCCCCTCCCGGGGCGCCCAGCCCTGCTCCGTTCTGTCCCGTTCCCTCTGCTGGGGCGAGCTCTCAGTGTGGGTTCCTGCTGGTTTCTGCCTTTCTGGGGCTGTGGTCACAGAATCCTGGCGTGGCTGGGTGGGCAGGGACCCCAGAGCCCCTGCAGTGTCACCCTGCCACGGCAGGGCCACCTGCCAGTGTCCCAGGCTGCTGCAGCCCCATCCAGCCTGGCCTGGGGCTCTTGTAGGCACAGTTTGTGTGGCTGGCCCTGGGGCTGCCCCAGCTGTGAGCAGCAGGGGAGCAGCACTGGCAGCAGTGAGCCGTGCAGTGCCCAGGGGTGCTGAGCAGAGGGCACCCCGGGGTGAATGTGAGGGGATGAAAGGGTGGGCAGAGGCCTGGAGCCTCCTCGAGTGACCTGATGTCACTCTGCATAGGTTGAAGCTGTCTGAAATTGTATCTGTGGGATACATCCCATCGTGGGGCCTAAAGCTGAGTTTGGGTGCCTGGGTCACTCTGGGGGGGTTCAGCTTTGGCGCTGGGGACCCCCAAACCTGGGTGGGATCCCTGCAGTTCCCATCCCTGGCATCTCTGGCAGGCCGTGGGGCTCAGTTTGGGTCTGGAGGGCCCCGTGGGCTCAGGTTTGTCCCTCAGCTGCCCCAGCAGCCTGGTGCTCCCCTTTCCTGCTGGCTGTTCCTGGGAAATGGGGCTGGACGTGGCAGAGCAGCTCCGAGCTCGGTGCAAGTTGACCTAAATCCCAGAATTCGAGGCTCCTTCAGCCAGCCGTGTGCTGGGAGCTGTGTGCAGGCTGACTGCGGGCTAGCTGGGGTTTCCTCAGGCACAGGAGCTGTACCCAGCGTGGCATTGGCCTTGTCCCAGCTTTCCCAGCTTCGTGCCTGGGGATTCTCTGCGCCCCTGGTGTCTGGAGCAGAGCCCTGGGACAGTGTTCCGTGTGGGTCCGTGGCTGTGAGCTGGGTGCTGGGGTTTTGGTGTGGAGGCTGGTTCGGGGTTCAGTGGGGCTTCAGGAAGTGTTTCTGGGAAGGGAATCCTCTGGCTTTGTGGAATTCCTGAATGTGCCGTGAGGGGTTTCAGGCATAGGACAGCTTCTGGTAGTCATTGGTGCTCACAGCCCATTAATAATTGTGCTCTTTGCTGAGCTGGGCTCCCAGATGGATTATCCGTGTGCCCTGGGGTTGGTGGGTTTGGGAGGATCTCCGGTGCCTGCCACTCTGTCCATCCAAACTGGGAATTACCAGCCTCTTAACTGGAGGGAGAAGGAGTTTAGCGAGAGCCTTTGGTGGGGTTCTGGCTGCTGCAGGTGTGGAGTTTAACTTCTTGTTTATTCCCAGTGTGGGAATTCCCTCTGGGGATGAATAAATCCAGGGGGGACGTTCATGACAGCAGTGGCTCCAGCTTTTTCTGCCTCCCTGTCAGAGTCATTCCGAGCGAGTTTTACACCAGGAGTGGCTGGAGTTACAGCCCCTGTTGTGGGGGCAGCTGGGAAGGGAGGAGCAGAGGCTGGACGCAGCCGAGGAGCTTGTCTGACGGCTCTGGAAGGGCTCTGGAGGGGCTCTGGAGGGGCTCTGGAGGGGCTCTGGAAGGGCTCTGGAGGGGCTCTGGAGGGGCTCTGGAGAGGCTCTGGAAGGGCTCTGGAGGGGCTCTGGAAGGGCTCTGGAAGGGCTCTGGAAGGGCTCTGGAGGGGCTCTGGAAGGGGCTCTGGAAGGGCTCTGGAAGGGGCTCTGGAAGGGCTCTGGAAGGGCTCTGGAGGGGCTCTGGAAGGGCTCTGGAGGGGGAAGGGGCTCTGGAAGGGCTCTGGAGGGGCTCTGGAGGGGCTCTGGAAGGGCTCTGGAAGGGCTCTGGAGGGGCTCTCCGTGAGCACTCTGGAGGGGCTCTGGAAGGGCTCTGGAGGGGCTCTGGAAGGGCTCTGGAAGGGCTCTGGAGGGGCTCTGGAAGGGCTCTGGAGGGGCTCTGGAAGGGCTCTGGAAGGGCTCTGGAGGGGCTCTGGAGGGGCTCTGGAAGGGCTCTGGAGGGGCTCTCCGTGAGCACGCTGTGCGCAGTGCAGGGGGAAGCTGTGGGGAGCTTCTGCCTGCGCGCGGCAGGGATGGAGCCGCTGGCCGTGCGGGATGAGCCTGCAGGGGTGGAGGCGGTGGCACCTGGGGACGTGGGGACGTGGGGCAGTGGTGGCCTCAGCAGTGGTGGGGAGCTGCTGGGCTCAAGGGGCTCGGGGGTTTCCAGCTCAGAGGATCCTGTGGAGAGGAGGAAGGGAGACGAGAGGGGAGCGCGAGGGCTGCTGAGGGTCCTGGCCTCCCCGGCTCGTCTGGGCCCTTTGGGTTCTGCAGCTGGCTCCAGCTGCATTCCAGGCTCCAGTGGCTGTGGAAAGGGCTCCTAGCAGAAATTCTGGGAATGGGCTCAGGAGCTAGGCCCTGTGCTATTGCCAGCCATAATGCTTTCCTTTTCCATGTGCAGGAGACTGGGTTTTCCTGGGAAGCAGCCTGGATCATGCTGGTCCTGCCTGGTGTTGCCCTCCTGTTGCCCTGTGGGATGCTGGAGAGCCCTGGGAGCCCTGGCCCAGGGTTTGGGCCTGGAGCACTGGGGGAGTGCAGCCCCTGGGCACGGCTGTCCTGCCTGGGGCAGAGATTTGGAGAGGGGATTGTTTTGCCTTCCAGGCTGGAATGCAGCTGGAAGCGAGGATGGGCAGGCAGTGGTTGATTACAAAGGGCTGTTTGGCTGTTGGAGTGACTGGCCAGGGGCTGTGATGGAATTGCCTTCGTTAGTGAGGCTGGAATGAGGGCCAGAGCTGGGCTGAAGGGATGCAGAGGTTTTATTTCACTCTGGATGGAGCTCAGGGAAGTCCCGTGGCCCAAAGGCTGTCAGAGACAAGGGCTATGAAGCTCATGGAGTTGGCTCAAGTTTTGTTCCCAGGTTGCCACATCAGCTGGATTTGGGATTTTTAACCATGCTGGCCAGGGAGGTTTGGAGTGCCCATCCCTGGAGGTGTCCAGGGAAGGACTGTCTGCAGCACCCTGGCCCCCAGCCCTGTGCACTGACCACAGCGTGGTTTCCCACAGGTCCATGCTTGGGAGATCTCGGACCAGCTGCTGCAGATCCACCAGGATGTGGAGTCCTGCTACTTCGCGGCGCAGACCATGAAGATGAAGATCCAAACTTCATTCTATGAGCTCCCCACGGATTCCCACGCCTCACTCCGGGACTCTTTGCTGTCCCACATCCAGAACTTGAAGGACCTGTCTCCGGTCATTGTCACACAGGTGGGTGATGGCAGGGGGGCGTGGAGCTGCTCCCTCCATGTCCTGCTCCTGGTGGTCACTCTAGGACCTCTATCCCTGGGCTGGAAAACAGCAGGCTGATGCCTGCTCCCAGCCTGGCACAAGATTGTTTTCCCTCCTTCATCACTTGGTTCCTTCAGTAATATCCATTACTTCCTCCTCGTTTGCTGTTTGGAGAGGAGGAGCAGGGGTTTTCCTGTGCTCTTCCGTGGAGACCAAACCTAGCACTGCCCTGGGTGTTCAGGGGGGGTTTCTCTGCACCCTTCATTCCCATTATCCATTTGTTCCTGTAGCCCCGGGGGCCCTGACACCCCAGGCTGGGCCGGGGTGCTCCTGCAGCCCCTGAATGCTGTGGCAGGGAGGGTCAGCCCTCGGGGCAGCCGGAGTTCCGCAGTTCCCCGCGGGCACTGCGCCCAGACAGGGATGGGGAGATGGATCCCAGAGTTCCCTGCCCCTGGGCCATGCTGGGAATGATTCCAGCAGGGGTCTTAGGGGTGGCTTCCAGAGCTGCCTGCCAGCCCTGTCTCTGGGCACATCCCAGCACTCCCCACACTGATCCATGTGTTTCCCATTGCCTTCCAGCTGGCTTTGGCAATAGCTGACCTTGCCCTGCAGATGGCTTCGTGGAAGGGCTGTGTGCAGACGCTGGTGGAGAAGTGAGTGACTGTTGCTGCCTCTGGCCCGGGGACTGCTCTGTGGGCTGTGTCAGGCGGGCGTGGTGCAGGAAGGGGAAGTTTTGCTCCCGTGGTGGCTGATTTCAGCTGCCCTGGGTGGTGGCAGCAGGGGCTGTCTGCTGCCCTGCTCACAGCCCAGCACTCAGCGCTTTTCCTCATCCGTGTTTTGTTAGGGATGATCCCTCTTCCCTCAGCTGTGTCTGTGCTGTGGGATGGAGCAGTGGGGCTGGAGCCAGTCGCTGTTGGGTGTCCCCAGATGTCCCCACGGGATGCCACATGCTGCTGCACAGTGACAGCAACAGCCCCTGGGGACAGCTGCCACCACCCTGAGCCCACTGGCAACAGGAGGGGGTGGGATTTGTCCGGGCAGCTCTGGACTCCCAGAGCTCATGGGCTGGGAAAGCTTCTGTCACTGCTGTTGGAGATCTGGGCTGAGCCATCCTGGCGCTCCTCTTGGCAGGGCTGTGGCTGGACACTGCCTGTGCTCGGGGCTGGACTGTTGCCGAATCCGTGGAATGTGGAATCGTGGGATGCTCGGGGTGGGAAGGGACCTTAGAGCCCTGCCGCGGTCTGGGTGCCCCGCAGCCCTGTCTGCGCTGTTCCCCAGCCCTGAGGCGTGCCCTGTCCCTCTGGCAGGTACAGCAACGATGTGACGTCGCTGCCCTTCCTGCTGGAGATCCTGACGGTGCTGCCCGAGGAGGTGCACAGCCGCTCGCTGCGCATCGGCGCCAACCGCCGCACCGAGATCATCGAGGACCTGGCCTACTACTCCAGCACCGTGGTGTCCCTGCTGGTGAGCCGCCTCCCGCTGCCTCCGCCCCGCGGCACCCAGCCCGCCGAGGGCACCGGGGCGCTGCTTGGCCTGCAGGAGCCCTCCGAGCCCACGTGTCCCACCGTCCCCCAGCGCTGCCACGGCCACCACTGGCCCTGGCCCCCAGTGCCGCTTCCACACGGCTTTGAAATCCCAACAGGGATGGGCACTCCAAACCTCCCTGGGCTGCTGTGCCAGGGATGGACAGCCCTTTCCAGGAAGGAATTTTTCCAATATCCAACCTGAGCCTCCCCTGGCACAGCTCAAGGCTGCTTCCCCTTGTCCTGCTCAGCCAGGAGATGGAGCTGAGCTGTGCCCTCTGCCGAGCAGCTCAGGTGTTGTTGGAGAGTTTATCCCAGCAGAGTTCCCTGCCAGTGCCGCTGCAGCCTTTGGGGCAGCCCAGCTCTGCTTGTTCTGGGAGAAGTTGTCTGGGGAAGTCCTTGCTCACTCTGAAATTCCTTCACCTTCCTCAAGTCCCCTTCCAGGGCCACCCTGCCCAGCCAGCCCCAGCTTTTCCAGGGACACCTGGGAGATCCTGGCTGGCGTATCAGGCGTCCCCACACTGCTGTCCTCTCCAGCCCCATCTTTTCCTGGGATATCCCAGCTGGCACATCAGGGGGCCCCACACTGGGCTGTCCCTTCCAGCCATGTCCAGCCCCAGCTTTTCCCGGGATCCCTAGGAGATCCTGGTTGGCATGCTGGGGACACAGGCAGTGTCACCTCCTTCTGGGGCTCGCAGCTGCTCAGAGCTGACACAGGATCACCAAGGGCTGGCCTGTCCCTGCACATTCCTGCTCCCTCTGCGCCTGCCTGAAGCTTTCCTGAGCTTTCCTTGTTGGTGCCAGCATGGGCATTTCCACCACCTACCTGGAGAGCCAAATTTATATTTTCTGTGTGGCATTGAAATGCCAAATTCCCATTGTCAGTTACAAAGTGGGGGGTTAAAGCAGCATTCCAGGGACTGTGATGAGGTCCAGCATTCTGCCTTTAGGACTGAAGTGTCAGGTGAGGAGATCTCTGGAAGCTCTTGTGCAAGGATTCCTGGGCCAGTCCAGGGGGTCTGGGATCTTTCTCCATGTCCTGCCTGTCCCCCTCTTCCCCCTTTCCCTGTGCCAGTCGAGGCTGGGGCTTTGGGCAGGGCTCTGCTGGAGCATGGCCAGCACTGGGGATGAGCTGCTGCCATCCCACATCTCAGCACATCCTGGCTTGGGCGCTGGGGTGGCATGTTTGGAGTGTCCCAGCTTCTCTCTGCAGAGGTGGTTTTTTGGGAGAAGGGTTAAACTGGGGTTTGTCAGGTGTGAACATCCCTGAGGGCTGTGCTCTGCTGGCCCAACACGGGATCCTGCAGGAGCGGGAATGAGGGAGGTGCTCCACCTGCTCTTCCTGCTCCCGTGGGCTCCGTCCCTGCCTCTCACTGAGTCCAGGGCCATTGGTGAGAGGGGTGCTGGGAGCAGCCTGCCTCTGGAATGTTCTCATGTGGGCTCCAGAGGATGTTACTGGTTATTCCTCATGGGTCACCCTCTGGAGTCAGATCCTCACCGGCTCTGCCGTGTCCCTGCAGGTGACGTGTGTGGAGAAGGCAGGCAATGAGGAGAAAATGCTCATCAAAATCTTCCGGTGCCTGGGCAGCTGGTTCAACCTGGGCGTCCTGGACAGCACCTTCATGGCCAACAGCAAGCTGCTGTCCCTGCTCTTCGAGGTGCTGGTGAGTGTTTCCCAGCAGGTAGGGGGGTCCCAGGGTGGGGGCACTGGGGGATCCCAGCAGGACTGAGGCGTGGGGCAGGGGGTTCATCCCTCCTGTGTCACACAGGGACTCTCTGGTTCCCTCTGGGCTGGATCAGCTCCACAGAGGGGGCAGTGCCTCTGCTGGGAAGGGCAGGCAGGGAAGTGCCACTGCCCAGAGGGTGCCAGGTGAGGTTTGTCACACCCAGGGGGTGCCAGGTGAGGTTTGTCCCACCTGGAGGTGCCAGGTGAGGTTTGTCATGCCTGGGGATGCCAGGTGAGGTTTGTCACACCCAGAGTGCCAGGTGAGGTTTGCCACACCCGGAGGTGCCAGGTGAGGTTTGTGACACTCAGGGTGCCAGGTGAGGTTTGTCATCCTCGTGGCTGGGCATCGGAAGCCTCTGTTGGGGTTTGATGGTGAAATCAGGGGGGTTGAGGTTATTTTGGGTTCTTCCCAGATTGCCAGTGTTCCTTTTCTGACCCTTTCTCCTTGGACGATCCCCTCCTGGAGGAGTTGGGGTGTTTGTCTGGCTGGAGGTGTGGGGAGCCCTGTGCCACTGAGCCAGGGCAGGCAGGGAGTGGAGCCAGAGCGAGGAATTCCTGGAGGATGGAGGTTTCTGCTGCAGCGATTGTCTGTCCCTCCTCCCTCTCTCCCATGGGACTCCTCATTTGCATGATTCAATCAATGACAAATGCAGATGAGGGCTCCCAAGGAAGGATATCCATGCAGGATCCTGCATATCCATGTGGGACTCTGCTTCAAGTGGAGCTGTAGCAGGAGCTGCTCCCAGGACAGGCTGTGGGGCTCACCAGCCTGTTTAGTGGTTAATGGCACTTTAAATGGGCGTTTTTCCTTCCCCTTCAGGAATTGTTTCCCAAATCCATTGAGATCTTGTTGAGCAGGACTCAGAGTCTCTGCTCCTTTGTTTCCTCCCTGCTTGCTCTCTCCTGTCTCGTCCCCTGTGAATCCCCCTCCCTCCCTCAGTCACCACCCATGGAATTCACCGACCCCCAGACCATCCCTGGTCAATATTCCACTTGCTTGTGGAAACCTCGTCTCCATCCCCCCCAAGGACTCCCCAGCTCCCACCTCTCCTCCCAGTGGGAGTGATGACTCTCTGTCCAGTCAGGTGATGAGCAGCCAGGTGGTTTCCTTCCTTCCTTCTGCCCTGGGTTCCAGCTGGTGTTTCCCCTCCTGTGTTTGCCAGGGTCCCTTGGGGAAGGGTCACTCTGACCTGGAGTGTCCAGGGAAGCAGGCTACGAGGCTGGTGGGGGGTAGTGGGGGCTGTGGCTGTGCAGGACCTCTACAAAGTGTTTCCACAGAATCCTTTGGGTTGGAATAGATCTCCGAGATCAAATCCTGCCATTGTGGGAACAAGAACAAAAAACTGGTGGTTTCATTACTGTCTGATTGCATGATATAATTGGGGCAGCGGAGGGGCAGCTCCGGTCTCTGCTCTGGTGACCAGTTACAGCACCCAGGGAAGGGCTGGAGCTGTGCCAGGGAGGGTCAGGCTGGAAAGCAGGGACGGTTCTGCCCCAGAGGGTGCTGGCACTGCCCAGGCTCCCCAGGGAACGGGCATGGCCAGAGGCTGCTGGAGCTCCCCTCCCTGGGATTGCTGGGGTGTCTGTGCAGGGCCAGGAGCTGGATCTGAGGTCCCTGTGCTCCCTTCTAGCTCAGGAGATTCCCTGGCTCTTTGGTAATTGCTGGGCTTTTGTGCCTTGCAGCAACAGGACAAGACCTCGTCCAACCTGCATGAGGCTGCGTCGGACTGTGTGTGCTCGGCCCTCTACGCCATCGAGAACGTGGAGACCAACCTGCCCCTGGCCCTGCAGCTCTTCCAGGGCGTGCTCACCCTCGAGAGTGCCTACCACATGGCTGTGGCACGGGAGGACCTGGACAAGTGAGGGACAGGGAGCTGTGCTGTGGCCGGGAGGGACAGGCAGGACAGCGCTGGCCCAGCTGGTGCCGTGTCAGCCTCCAAACGGAGATACCAGTGCCAGGGCATCAGCAGTGCTGGGGGCACTGGGGCTGGGCACTGCCCGTCCCTGTGCTGGGCACTCGTGGGGTCACACCCAAATCCTGGGGGCAGGTCTGGGCCCCTCACTGCAAGAGAGACATGGAGGGGCCAGGGGCTGGGCTGGACTGGAACCACGCCCTCACCGGGCTTTTGGAGAAGTTAGAGATCAGTATTTCAGCAGATTTGCTTATTGGAGCCCAGTGTTTGCACCCGCTTCCCCTGCTGAGGCGTCTCCCAGCTGCTGGCAAAGCAGAAGTTGGGCTTTCTGGCTCTGGCCGAGGCCCCGGGCACGTGTTGGCCCAGCCGTGCCCCGCACTGAGGGGCAGTGAGGCTGAGCCAAGCCTTGTCCCTCCGCAGGGTGCTCAACTACTGCCGTGTGTTCACCGAGCTGTGCGAGACCTTCCTGGACAAGATCGTGTGCACGCCGGGCCAGGGCCTGGGCGACCTGCGCACGCTGGAGCTGCTGCTCATCTGCGCGGGGCACCCGCAGTACGAGGTGAGCTGCAGCCGGGCGCTGCACGAGCTTGCTGCTGCTGCTGCCTCAGAACTCCTGCTCTGCGCCCCTGGGCAGGACTCTGGCTTCGCGTTTGCTGCTGGGTGCCCAGCGTTGCCAGCACAGCTCTGAAACCCCTGTTAGTGCTTTCCCATGCGTTACAGTCGAGCTCTGTGGGGATTTGTGGTGCTGGAATATTGCCCAGTGACTGAAATGCTGGTTCACATCAAAGCACCCGCCCACCTGCCTCAGGAGCAAAACTTGTCATTGTTTTGGTCTCTTTTTATCCTTTATTTAATTCTTTATCCTTTTATTCTTCCTAAACCTTTAAGTGCCAGTAGCTGATCCCTGCCTGCGTTCAGTGGATGGAAGCTGCTGCCTGGCTGGTTTGCCATGGGAGGTGCAGAGCAGCTGTGCTCCAGCAGCCCCCATGTGCTCCCTGGGGTCCCTGGGACCCTTTTCCTCCCTTCCCAGCTCTGTTAAGCTCAGTTTTCCTTGGCCACGACCTCATCCATCAGTGCCATCAGCGCTGAGGGGGACACGGAGCTCTGCAGCTGCTCCTGACTAAATCTGCACTCGTGGTTTTTGTGCAATACCCACACAATAAATAAAAGAACCCACCACAAAGGGGCTGCATCCACTTCCAGCCCAAGCTGCTCCCAGAGCCCCAGGCCCCTCTGGGGTGGTTCTGGGCCAGAGAGGCTTTGGCTGCCAAGGGTTGGAGCAGCTCTTCAGGGTCACTGGGGGATCCCAAGCCCTTTGTTAAGTGACAGGCAGAGAAATCTCTGTATCTGGGGCAACCAGTCCCTGTGTCACCACTGTGTGGCACAGCAGCTCCGACACACATCTGTGGCTGCCACTGCTGCCACTCAGGGCCAGGGTTTCTGTTTCTCCATCAGGACTACTGACAGAGTGGGGAAGAAACATTCTGCTGTGTTCTGCTATTGTGTAACGAAATGCTGTATTTTTCTTTCCAAACAGGTGGTAGAAATTTCCTTTAACTTCTGGTATAGACTGGGGG
This sequence comes from Motacilla alba alba, assembly GCF_015832195.1. Lineage (NCBI taxonomy): Eukaryota > Metazoa > Chordata > Aves > Passeriformes > Motacillidae > Motacilla > Motacilla alba. The sequence goes on along the minus strand of NC_052031.1, from coordinate 273,003 downwards.
AGCACCTGTACAAGACGGACGATGCTGTGATCCACAGCATCTTCAAAGCCTACATCCAGCGCCTGCTGCACGCGCTGGCCCGGCACTGCCAGCTCGACCCCGACCACGTAAGGGCCCTGGAACGGCGGGCAGGGGCACGTGTGTGTCCCTGGGGAACAGCTGGGATGGGGGTGTGTGTCCATGGGGAACAGCTGGGATGGGGGTGTGTGTGTGTGTGTGTCCCTGGGGAACAGCTGGGACAGGTGTGTGTCCCTGGGGAACAGCTGGGACGGGGGTGTGTCCCTGGGGAACAGCTGGGACAGGTGTGTGTGTGTGTCCCTGGGGATCTGCCAGGGTAGTGGGGTGTGTGTCCCCTTGGGAGCTGTGTTGTCCCTGCTTGAGGCAGTTTTATTGGGATCAGGCTGGCATGGCTCACTAGCCACGGCTGGTATCTTCTTCCGTGCACTCTGGGATGGTTGATTCTCTCCTCCCCTCCTCATCCCCTTGCTTCCCATTCCTTCCTCCACTTCTTGGAGCAGGAATACACAGTGTGTGCTCAGACTGGTCGTGTTTTCCTTGGGCACGGCTCTCCAGAGCCTCCAGCAGCCTGCTCTGCGGCAGGAGGGCTGGATCTCCTTGAAACACAATCCCTGCTGTTCCCCTGGCTGTGGCTGAGTGGGAGCCTGCACTCCCCTGGGCTGCCCTTGTGCTCTCCCTCCTCTCCCCCAGGAGGGAGTCCCAGAGGAGACCGATGACTTCGGGGAGTTCCGGATGCGTGTCTCGGACCTGGTGAAAGACCTGATCTTCCTGGTGGGCTCAGTGGAGTGCTTTGCTCAGGTGGGTTTGTGGGAGTGCACTGAGGTGCAGGCAAATGCCAGGGGAGGTCACCGAGCCCTGGTGGCCCTTGGGACTGGACGAGGTCGCACACATCTCGTGCACGAGGAAGTGTGTGGTGGGAGCTGTTCTGGGAGAGCGGGAGGTGTGGGAGCAGCAGGAGGTTTCTGACGTTTTGGGTAAAGCCACTGTGGTCCCGCAGTGTGGAATGTGGGGTTTCTGTGGGCCCACAGCTGGGGCAGGAGTTTGGGGGTGGGATGGGTGAGGGCTGAAGTCTGGGGTGGGTCAGGAACAGGGCCATGGGGGCGGGGGTTGGCGATGGGGGTCCGTGGCCCCTCGTGACTGTCCCCTCCTGCAGCTCTACGCGACGCTCAAGGACGGGAACCCACCCTGGGAGGTGACAGAAGCCGTGCTCTTCATCATGGCCTCCATCGCCAAGAGCGTCGACCAGTGAGTCCTGCCCGTGGCCAGGGGGGCTGGGGGCCAGGGCTGGCTCTGTGTAACACAGACCCCACAGATATCCCAAGGACATTCCCATCCCTGGCAGTGCCCAAGGCCGGGTTGGACTGGGCTTGGAACAAGCTGGGACAGTGGAAGGTGTCCCTGCCATGGCAGGGGTGGCACTGGAGGGGCTTTGAGGTCTGTTCAGACCCAAACCATTCACTGGGGATCCTTCCACATCCAGGTGGAGTTTTCCCAGGTATCCTTAGGGAAGGTTAAGTCACTGAAAGTGTTTCCTCCTATGTTAGTGGAGTGGAAGCATGGACAGGTGACACCCAGGGTGGTGAGCCCACAGCGAGTCCTGTGCACTACCAGCAGTGGGACAACCCAGCTGACCTTCCCTGGGCTTGGAATGCTGTTCCTCCAGCCCCTGGGACACTGGGATCCCCATCCCTCTCTTCCCTGGGAGCCTGTGACTGCTGTCAGTCCTTTTCCCAAGGAGGCTGGTAACACCATCCCTCCTTTCCTTGTGAGGCTGGGAATCCTATCCCCCTGCTCCCCAGGCACCTGGAGGAGTCACTGCAGTCCCTTCACATCACCAGCTCCTGTTATCTGTGTTGAGGCTGCCCCTGCTCACTTTTGCAGTGTCTTGTTCCTGGGAATGCTGGCTGGAAGCACTGGGGGCTCTGTCCCCGCCAGCCCGGGATCACCCCATCACACCCTCCTACAGCAGAGGAGGCAGCTCCCAGATAATGAACCCCCTGGTTCTCATGTCCCCCTGCAGTGGTGGGCTCAGCTCCAGATAATGAACCCCCTGGTTCTCGTGTCCCCCTGCAGTGGTGGGATCAGCTCCAGATAATGAACCCCCTGGTTCTCGTGTCCCCCTGTAGGGGTGGGCTCAGCTCCAGATAATGAACCCCCTGGTTCTCGTGTCCCCCTGCAGTGGTGGGATCAGCTCCCAGATAATGAATCCCTGGTTCTTGTATCCCCCTGCAGTGGTGGGATCAGCTCCCAGATAATGAACCCCCTGGTTCTCGTGTCCCCCTGTAGGGGTGGGCTCAGCTCCAGATAATGAACCCCTGGTTCTCGTGTCCCCCTGCAGTGGTGGGCTCTCCCTGGGGGCATTCAGTGTTCCCTGTCTGTTCCCTGCTGTGGCACTGCTGTCCGTGGGGCTGAGCCCCATCCTGGCAGGGTCTGTCCCGGTGTGCTCCGTGTCACGCTGCACGCTCAGTCTCCTGTCTGGCGGCGGGTCCGGCGGCCGCTCCCAGCCGGCTGCGGGCGCTGAGCCGAGGCTGTCCGCAGGGAGAACAACCCGACACTGGTGGAGGTGCTGGAGGGCGTGGTGCGGCTGCCTGAGTCGGTGCACACGGCCGTGCGCTACACCAGCATCGAGCTGGTGGGCGAGATGAGCGAGGTGGTGGACAGGAACCCGCAATTCCTGGGTGAGTCCCGCGCCCCCACGGCCCCGCCGCGCCCGCCGCCCCCCGGCTGAGCCCCTGTCTCCGCAGATCCCGTGCTGGGCTACCTGATGAAGGGGCTCTGTGACCGGCGCCTGGCGTCGGCCGCGGCCAAGGCCATCCACAACATCTGCTCCGTGTGCCGGGACCACATGGCCCAGCACTTCTCGGGGCTGCTGGAGATCGCCCGCGCCCTCGACTCCTTCGCGCTGTCGCCCGAGGCCGCCGTGGGGCTGCTCAAGGGTGGGTATCCGTGGGGTCTGGGTACCTTGGGATCTGCCTGGGTACCCATGGAAACTGCTGGGGTATCCATGGGAGTTGCTCCCCAGGGTGCTGAGCCCCATCCTCAGCGGGTTTGTCCTGATGTGCCCCAAGTCCCATTCCACATGCAGAGTGTCCTCGGGAGTTCCCTTGGGGCTGGAGGCAGAAATAAATCCTGGGCTGGTAACTGTCCCCATCCCTGAGACAGAGCTCAGGGACTGTCCTGGGCTGGGTATATGGGAAGTACACGTGGGAAATGCTGAGAGCCATGCTGGCAGTGGGTCACTGCTCCATCCAAACTCTGGGAATCACCTGCTGGACGCAGAGGGTGGAGATTTGTGAGTATTGCTCCTTCTTTTAGAGAGTTTGGGCTCAAGAACGGAGATTTTTAACTCAGAGTGTTGGTGTCTCACTGGACTGTTGGGCACCATGAGCCTCCTCAACCATGGCTGGTTTTGGGGATGTGCCTTCAAGATTTTCAGTGAATTCCAGTGCTGCTGGAGCCTTTTCCCCCAGAGCCAGGGAGCCTTCCCTGCAGTCGTGTGCTGCCATGGGAGACAAAACTCCCTGTGTTCCACTGGATGCCCCAGCACCGTCTGAGCTGCTCCTCTCCCTCTCCCTGCCAAAGGGTTTCCTCCCCCTCCCTTAGAACAAGCCAGGAATTCCCGAGCCAGGGAGGTTTCCCCCCGGGGTGGTTGGCACCACGGCCACATCCTGGCTGTGCCAGAGCTGGGAGTGAGCTGCTGCCTCTGGGAGTGGCAGCATGTGTTCCATGTGTTCCTCGCGTTCCATGGCTGGGAGCCCCGAAGCGCCTTCCCTGGAGATTCCATAGTGCTGCTGGACTGGGACGGGGACACTGGGGACACGTGGCAGGCCCAGATGTGCTTGTGGCATCCATTGGTGTGTCCCTCACGCCAGCATTGCTCCCTGCTGGTGTTGGTGTCTGGTTCAGCCGGAGCCAGGTTCAGCTGTGGGGAAGCTCTCCCAGGCCCTGCCCCTGTCCCGCAGCCATTCCCTCTGGGAATGTCATCGCCCCTGCACCCTCCCTGCTCCTGAGCCTGGTGTGTCCCTGCAGGCACGGCGCTCGTGCTGGCCCGGCTGCCCCTGGAGAAGATCTCGGAGTGCCTGAGCGAGCTCTGCGCCGTGCAGGTGCTGGCGCTCAAGAAGGTGCGTCTGCATGGGGGGACAGCAGCTGGGAGGGGACAGTGGGGACAGTGGCCTGGCCCCAGCCCTGCTGCAGCAGCTGTGTCCTCGGAGCCAGAGGTGTATCCTAGAGTAACGGGGTCGTTTGGGTTGGAGAAGCCTCTGCAGCCCCCTGAGTGCAGCTGTTCCCCAGCACTGCCACTGCTTGTGTCCCCAGGTGCCACGTCCATACACCTTCTAAATCCCTTCAGGGATGGGGACTCCACCCCTGCCCTGGGCAGCTGTGCCAGTGCCAGGAGTGATTTCAGTATCCAGCCTGACCCTCCCCTGGCACAGCTTGAGTCCATTCCCTCTCATCCTGTCACTCGTTCCGTGGGGGCAGGGCCCAGCACCCCCACAGGACGTGTCCAGGACTGAGCCCTTCCCTAATGCCACCCGAGGAGGTGCAGAGGTGCTGCTGGTGGGGTCAGTGTCCAGGCAATGTCTTCCCAGGGCTACCTGTGCTCCTGCAATCCTGTGGTTTTCCTTGTCTTCCAGCTGCTCTCCCAGGAGCCAAGCAATGGCCTCTCCTCAGACCCTACAGTGCCCCTGGATCGACTCGCCGTCATCTTCAGGTGAGGCAGGAGCTGGGGCACTGCTGCTCCCCCAGAGCCTGACTCTGCACCGCCTCCTTCTCCCCAGCCCTTGGGGAATGGGCTGGAAGTCTCTGCTTCCCCAGGTTCCAGCTCCTGAGGTGCCCCCCAAGCCAGTTCCTGGTCCACTTCCCACAGCTCCAACCCTTTTCCTCGGCTTTAATCCCAAACCCCCCTTAACCCTTGGCTGTTCCCACAGACACACCAACCCCATTGTTGAGAACGGCCAGGTCCACCCGTGCCAAAAAGTCATTCAGGAGGTGCGTGGGAGAGGGCTGGGATTTGGGGAAAGGGTTCTGGTGGGGGCTTTTGGAGTGGGGGTTTCCAGGTACAGGGGTACTGGGCTGTTGTCCCTGCCTGCCAGTGTCTGCCCAGGGCTGCACGGGAGGGGAGCTGTGGGGCACCTTCCTGTCCCTCCTGGAAGCAGGGATTGGGGTGTGGAGGGGGAAATCTGAGGCTTCAGCCCCCTGGAAGGGGCCCTGGCTCTGGGAGTGCCCCCGGTGTTTGATTTCCCTGCCCGTGTCCCGTTTGCCGCGCTGCCCTGCCGGGGATAAAGCACCCCAGGCTCCTCCAGAAAGCTTTTCTCCCCCACCTGCCATCCCTGACTGGGATCTGGGTGTTCTGGGGACCGGGAGGGCGTGGGGGTGTCCGTGGTCGGGTGTGACCCCTGCCACGTGTCCGTGCCCAGATCTGGCCGGTGCTGTCGGAGACCCTGAACAAGCACAGTGCCGACAACCGGATCGTGGAGCGCTGCTGCCGCTGCCTGCGCTTCGCCGTGCGCTGCGTGGGCAAGGGCTCGGCCGCGCTGCTGCAGCCCCTCGTCACCCAGGTGGGCTGGGGGCTCCGGGGACACGGCTGCCCCGGGGGGCGCGCTCGGGGCGCTGTGGCTGCCGCGGGGGGGCTGTGGGCACTGGGAAGTGCTGCAGTGGATCCCGGCAGTCTGGGGAATCCCAGCATAAACCCTTGGAGAGGAGAGAGGCTTTGGAAGATGTGGGGGATGCCGGGAGGTTGTGGGTCTGTGTGTGTGTGTGATTTGGGAGGAGGGTGTGAAACCCTGTGTGGTGCAGCGCCGTGGGAGGTAACCCAGCCTGAGGGAAGGATCCCTGCATCCCAGAGCTGGGTGTTCCCTGCTCCACTTGGCTCCTGCCAGGCTCCACGGGGAAGCTTCCACGGAGAAGTGCTGCTGGCTCAGGGGGCCTCAGCGCAGAGATGCTCCCAGGACCTGAGCGAGTCCGTCGGGATGTCCCTGCCCACAGGGGACATGCTGCGCGCGGGGGGATGTGGGGTCAGGGCAGATGTGGCGGTGCCTGTGCAGCGTTCCTCTCTCCGCAGATGGTGAATGTGTACCGGGAACACCAGCACTCCTGTTTCCTCTACCTGGGCAGCATCCTGGTGGATGAGTACGGCATGGAGGAGGGCTGCCGGCAGGGCCTGCTCGACATGCTGCAGGTGGGGTGTCACTCGGGGTGGAAAATCCCTCAGGCCACATCGAGCGCAGCCATCCCAGCTCTGCCGAGGCCACCACTGACCCTGTCCCCAAGTGCCATATCCGCACAGCTTTTCTATCCCTCTGGGGGTGGGGGACTCCACCCCGGTCCTGGGCAGCTGTGCCAGGGTGGGACAGCCTTTCCAGGAGGAATTTTCCCTAGTATCCCATCGGTATAGAATCTCAGACTGGTTTGGGTGAGAAGGGACCTTGAAGCCTGTCCATGGGCAGGGACACCTTCCACTCTCCAGGTTGTCCCCAGCCCCCTGCAGCCTGTCCTTGGACACTTCCAGGGATGGGGCAGCCCCAGCCTGTTCCATGTGGGGAAGGGCAGCTTGAGGAGTGATCGCAGTAGTTGCTGATGGATCCCTGTTCTCCCCAGGCCCTCTGCATCCCCACCTTCCAGCTCCTCGAGCAGCCCAACGGCCTCCAGAACCACCCGGACACCGTGGATGACCTCTTCCGCCTGGCAGCCAGGTGCCACCTCCTTCGCAGGCCATCGGGCCCCTCTCCCCTCGTGGAGGGTCCCTGTGGAGCACCCATGGGAGCAGTGGAGCGGGGAGGGCCAGGACCTGCCCTGACCTCTGCCTGTCTCCCCGGGCAGGTTCATCCAGCGCAGCCCCATCACCCTCCTGCGCAGCCAGGTGATGATCCCGATCCTGCAGTGGGCCATCGCTGCCACCACCCTGGACCACCGGGACGCCAACTGCAGCGTCATGAAATTCCTGCGGGATCTGATCCACACCGGGGTGGCCAACGACGTGAGTGACGCGCGGGGACGCTCCTCAGGAGGCTCTTCCTCCGTGGGGATGTCACCATGGAGTCGTGGAATGGGTTGGATGGGAAGGGACCCCAAAGCCCCTCCAGTGCCACCCCTGCCATGGCAGGGACACCTCCCAGTGTCCCAGGCTGCTCCAAACCCTGTCAGCCCCACCATGCTCATCTGCCCTGTCCTCTTGTCCCCACAAGCCGCCCTGGTTTCTCCACCTCTGCTGGCAGAGAAGCTCTGGGGAGTGAGCAGATTATCCCTGTCCCCAGGACCAGTGTGTCCCTGTCCCCAGGCCCTGCCCACCCCCTTCTCCTCCCTCCCACAGCATGAGGAGGACTTTGAGGTGCGGAAGGAGCTCATCAACCAGGTGATGACCCAGCTGGGGCAGCAGCTCGTGAACCAGCTCCTGCAGACGTGCTGCTTCTGCCTCCCGCCCTACACCCTGCCCGACGTCGCCGAGGTGCTCTGGGAGATCATGCAGATCGACCGCCCGGTGAGGGGAGGGACCCAGAGGGACAGGGTGCACCCCCAGAGGGACAGGGTGCACCCCCAGAGGGACCGGGTGCACCCCGAAGCTCTGCCGAGGCAGGGCCCGGGAGCCATGTGGGGCTCCACATTCCGAGTTCCTCCCTTTCCCTGGCACAGACGTTCTGCCGCTGGCTGGAGAACTCGCTGAAGGGGTTGCCAAAGGAAACCACGGGCGGAGCCATCCAGGTGACACACAAACAGCTCACCGACTTCCACAAGCAGGTCACCAGGTGAGTGGCACCGGGCTCTCCAGTAGCACCAGCTCCCTCCCTCAGTCTGGCCTCCAGCAGCCCCAGCTGGGATGTGCCATGTGCCACACGGAGCCCTGGGGGCTGTGCAGTGCCTTTGCCGTCGCCCAACGGGTTTTTCTGCCCAGCCCAGTCCCTGCAGAGCCTCCAGCCCTTCATGAGCCACCTCCTCATCCCCGTGAGTCACTGGTTCCAGCTGCCAGGCCCTGCCCAGGCCTGTCCCTTCTCAGGGCCACCAGCTGCTTTGGGAAAGTCGGCTCCCTCTGCCTGGCTCCATCTCATCCCTGACAAGTCCCAGAGTGCCCGGGGGCAGCTGGTTCCTTCCACCCAGCCACCGCCGTGGTGGCACACAGGTCTCCAGGGACAATCCTGGGGGCTGCCGACCTCGTTCTGCCCTGACGATTGTCCCTTCATCTCTCCCAACACCTCGGAGCCGGGCTGCCACACTCCCAGTCCCATCCCTCGGCAGGACACCTTCCCCGGGTCCCAAATGTCCCCTTGGGGTCACCCCCTGATGTCCCCCCTTGTCTTGCAGTGCTGAGGAATGTAAACAAGTCTGCTGGGCTCTGAGGGACTTCACCCGCCTGTTCCGATAGCTCCGGCTCCACGTGGCACCTGTCTCCCAGGTAAGGGGCTGGCTCCGGGGTCCCCCGCCCCGCAGGACATCGGGGACAAAGGGCTGAGGCTCCCTTCGCCCTCCCAGGAATGTCTTTAAGGAGAAGACAGGAAACAGCAACCCAAGAATGTGTCCCACAATCAGCCGAGGGCTCTCGCCCGCTCCAGCGCGTCCCGGAGTCCGGAGCCACGGGAGGAGGGCGCGGGGGTCCCGCCCGCCCGGCGGCCCCGGGGCTGGGCCACCGCCACAGCAGCGCCCGGGGCAGCACCTCCCGCCCACCCGCACCCACCAGGCACCGGAGCCACGCGGCCCGCGCGGAGCCGCCGGCAGCAAACGAAGCAGAAAAACCTTCTGTGAAACGGAGACAAAAAAGAAGGAAAAGAAACAAACAAAAAACAAACAGTACAAATTGTTTAGGAAGATGGGGGGTCAGTCTGGGGGTCCTGGGGCGCTGCCCCCCTGAGCCCACCGTGGCCTGCCTGCTGCCGACTCCCAGAGACGACACGGGTGGGACGGACTCTGCAAATAGAGACTTATATTTTATTTTGTTCTGCTTTTTTTTTGTTTGTTTTCTTGTTTGGTTTTTTCTTTTTTTTTTTTTCCCTTTTTCGGGGTTTTCTTTGGTTTGATTTTGGGGTAGGAGGCGGTGGCTCGAGTGCGGGCAGGGCGGGCGGGCGCATGCGGTTCCCTCCGGGGGTGTGTAGCCATCTCGAGAACAATAAAAAAACAACAAAAAACTGAAAAAATAAATTAAAACCTCCCACGGTCCCTCTGGTTCTCCTCCCAGGGCTGGGGCTGCTTTGCGCCCCCCCAGTGCTGGGTAACCCCCATGCTGGGGGCTCCAGGTCCAAGGTGGCCCCAGCCCCTGTTTGCTTGCTGTTTCCCTGAAAATCCCAGGGGGCTGGTCCTTGGCAGTGCAGGAGGGGCGCAGGGCTGCCCCAGGGCGGGGGCCACGGTCCCCTTGCCCTGCAGGGCACCCTGGTGCTGTCACTGACAGCTCTGGGGCGACAGGCACGGGGACAGGGGAGGGACAGGGATGAGGATGGTGCTGGGTGGCCCCGGCCCCAGCAGCGGCGATGGCCACGCAGTGACTCACCCCGGCTGGCGGTGCCACGCGTCCCCTGTCCCTGTCAGTGGGGCAGGGGCCCGGGTGGCAGCGCCCAGGGCCCTGCCGAGGGGCCGGGCGGGGGCTGCGCCGGCGGCAGCCGCTGCTGGCTCTGCCACAGCTGGTGCAGCTCCTTGAACTGCTCCACCATCCTGTCCTTGAGGTCGGGGTGCGAGATCTGCAGCGGGATGCTGTCGGCCGACCAGGACAGCTCCCCGGAGAACATCTCCAGCAGCAGCCGCGCCGCCACCGGCACCACCTGCAGGAGCCGCCGGTGTCAGCGGGGCAGGGACGGCCCGTGTCCCCGACGGCCGCGCCCCTCACCTGCACCGTGATCAGCTTCTTCTCCTTGGGCTTCTGGTCCGGCCACTCCTCGCCGAAGCAGAGGAAGATCTCAAAGGGCGGCGGCGTGGGGGTCTGCCCCTTCTGGAACTGGATGAGGCCTGCGCGGCCGACGCCGAGGTGAGAGACAGGACGGGGCCGCGCGCCTGCCTGGGCCACCAGCACCCACTGAGGGCAGCCCCGAGCGCCGGCTGGTGACCCCCATCCCAGCTCTGTCCCCCCTTTCCACCCGGCTCCCGTGTGCCACCTGGTGTCCCCACCATTCCAGCTGGTGTCCCCATCGCACATTTGTCCCCGATGCCACCAAGTGCCTGGTGTGTCCCCACCCCAGCTGGCCTCTCCATCCCAACCCGTGTCCCTCAAGGGACACAGGGCCACCCCCCCTTCCCCTCTGACCGTTGAGGAAGCCCTCGAGGCTGAAGAGCTTGGTCCTCCTCTCCCTCTGGATGGGGTTGGGGCCGGGCTGGGGAGCGGCGCAGGGCCCCGTCCAGAAGACCTTGCACTGGCAGAGCCGCAGGGCGAAGAGATCCTGGCCCTGGAGCTCCAGGATGAGCCCTCGGTCCAGCACGTCCAGCAGCTGGTGGGTGTAGAAGCGCTGCTTCTCGTTGGGAATGGCGTCGGGAGCGGGGAAGGGCACCTGCTCCAGCGTCAGGGGCCCGAAGAGCTCCTCCTGCTCCCGCGTGGGCTCCAGGCTGCTGTGGAACAGCCGGCAGCCGTGCGGGTTGCTGACGGTCAGGGCGCACACCTGGCGGCCCCGGTACTGGAACTTCAGCTCCAGGTCAGTCACTGCCGGGGGGCCACGGGGTCAGCGGGGCCGGGAGCACCCCCGGGCCGCCCCCGTGCACCCCCTGGCCACCTTCATCTGTCCCACGGTCACCCCAATCCAGCCACCCCATGGCCACCCCCGCCCAGCGACCCCGTGGCCTCTCCCACCGTGCCACGGCCACCCCACACCCACGGCCACCTCTGTCCCAGCACCCCACGGCCACCCCAGCCCTTGCAGCCACCCACGGCCAGCGCCCCAGGCCCCCCAGCCCTGCTCACGTGGCAGCATGTGGGGGCTGACGAGCAGGTCGGGGATCAGCTGCTCTGTCGGTGCCACCGGGCAGGAGGACGAGGGTCCCGGGGGGCCCAGGGGGGGCCCCATCGCAGCGAGGGCGCCGGGGAGCAGCTCAGGGGCCCCGTGGGTGCCCCCCGCCTCCCCCTGGAGCAGCGCCGGGGGGGGAGCCCCAAAGAGCCCCCCCGGGGGGCAGCGGCTGGCAAAGGGGGGCACCTCTTCCTTGGGCCAGGGGTAGGGGGGCAGCAGGTCCCCCCCGTGCTGCGTGTCTGGAGCAGAGAGGGGGGTCAGAGGGTGCACCCCAGCCCCCCCGACCTGCCCTGAGCCCCCCACTCACCATCGATGCTCAGGGATGTCATCTTGTGGAGCTGCAGGGCAGAGCGGGCGTTACAGGGACCCCGTGGGCCTCTGGGGTGTCCCTGGCTTGGGGATCCCCCCACCCCAAGCCCCCCCAGATACCTGGCTGACGTCTTCCTCCCCGCTGCAGCCATAGTCATCCTCGTCCCCCCCGTCTGCAAGGGAGAGAGGGGCTGGGAAAGGCAGAGGGAACTGGGGGTGCTGGGGGAGATATTGAGGGGTTCTGGGGACTCATGGGGCACTGAGGCTTCACAGGGGGTGGGTCCCTTGGGGGGCCAGGGCTCTGGGGGCGCTGGGTCCTTGCGGGGTGTGGGGGGCTGCTGGGGGGCTGGGACCTCACGGGGTGCTGGGGTTTGTGGCTGTGGGGGCTGTCCGGTCTTTGAGGGGTGCTGGGACTTCGGGGGCTGCTCGAAGGCCTCCCCAGAGCCCCCCGTACCTGCGCCCCCGGGGGGCTCCTCGCAGAGCTCGTAGACGCGGAAGGGCTGTGCCGGGGACGCGCGGGGCCCGTCCAGCAGCAGCCGGAACTCGCGGCTCTTGTTGAGGGCGCAGCGCAGCGTGGCCTTCCAGCGCGGGGGGTCCGGGGGGTCCCCGGCCCGGAACCGGCCCGTCTCCTGCGCCCACGCCTGCGGGGGGCTCAGCGCCCGCCGCCCCACCATCCCCACCTGCCGGGGCCCCCTTGCCACCCCCCTCCCATGTCCCCCATCAGCCTTGTCACCCCCGTCCTGTGTCCCTCACCACCCATCAGCCTGTCACTCCTGTCCCTTGTCCCCCATATCCCCCCTGTCACCCCTCCCATGTCCCCATTGCCATCACACATGGCCCCCCTCCCATGTCCCCATTGTCACCCACCCCATGTCCCCATTGTCACCCACCCCATGTCCCCTTTGTCACCCCATCACACATGGCCCCCACCCCCTGTCCCCCAGGTGCCCATCGTCCCCGTGCCACCCCATTGTCACTCCGGCCCCGTGTCCCCGGTGTCACCTTGAAGATGGTGTCGTGGTCCTGGGGCCCCGGGGGGTTCCTGGTGGCGTGTCCCCAGGGGATGACAAAGCGGCGGCGCTCGGGGTCGAGCCAGCGCAGCCCCGGGAAGCGCCGGCTGCTCACCTGGGCCACCAGCCAGGGCTTGAGGCGCACCCGCCGCGGGGGCTCCATGGCCTGGGGACACCGCCGGGCACCGCGTGACCCCGCGGCCGCCCCCGCTCCCGAAAGGGGAACCGGGCCCCGCACGGCCCCCCGGGGCAAGCCCGGTTCCGCTTTCGGGACCGAGCTCTGCCTCCCCGCGGGGGTCGGGGGCGTCACCCGCCCCCCGAAAGCAGAAGCTGCGGTGGCTTCGGGGAAAGAAAAGAGGAGCTGAGAAGCAGAGGGGACACGAGGGACACGAGGGACAGGGGACACACACAGAGGGACACAGGGAAGGTGCGACGTGAGGGGGACGGAGGGGACACAGGACCGGGGACACGAGGGACAAGGGGAGGACACAGGGGACACACGAGGGGTGAGGGACACATGTAGAGACACGGGGACCACACTGAGGACACGAGGACGTGGCGGGACACGGGAAACGTACGGGAGACAGGGGACATGGAGAAGGGACACGGGTGACATGAGGAGAGAGGGGACACGGGGAGGACGGGAGGGACGGGGGACACAGGTACAGGGGGTGGCACGCGAAGGATGGGGGACGCGGGGAGCACCTGCGGGACACGGGGACACGGCAAGGGCGACCGCGGTCCTTGCGCAGTCCCAGGATCCCCGCGAGGGGAGCCCCCCGCCCGCTCCCCTCCGGCCGGGGATCCCCGCCGCTCCCGCCCGGGGGCAGCGCCCGCGCGTGTCGCACGGCCACGGCGTGCCCAGGGCTGCCGCCCGCTCGCGGACGGGCACTGTCCCCGCGTGTCCCCGCGGCTTTCCCGGCCATCCCAGCATCGCCCCGCCACGGCGCGCACTGCCGCCCCCGCCCCACGGGCCCCCTCCCCACGGGCCCCCTCCCCACGGGATCCCACCCCACGGGAAGCCCCCGCGGACGCCCCGCGCCCGTCGGGAGCGGCTCCGGTCTCACCTGCGCTCGGCGCCGCTCCCGGGGCCGCCGCCCGGCGCTTCCGCACGCGGGGCCGGGCGTGGGCGTGGGGCGAGACCGCCCGGCACCGCCCCGGGACACGGGGCGTGGGCCGGGGCTCCCCGTGTCCCCACAGGGCCCCGCCTCATGTCACCCCCTCGTGTCACCCCCCTCGTGTCACCCCCTCGTGTCCCTCCGAGCCCCCCCGCGTGGCCCCCGCTGCCCCCACGTGTTCCCCCCGTGTCCCCCCTCCTTGTCCCCCTGTGTCCCCGCCGTGTCCCCACCCTCGTGTCCCCTCCCGGATCCTGCCCCGTCTCCCCGGCTGTCAGCCCGCGCTGCTGGCAGACCCCTCATTAACATACTATTTGCATATATTTGCATACACAGCACCCATTTCCCGCTCCACGTGACGCGCGGGGATCTCCGCGGTGGGCGGGAACATCGGGGCGCCTTTCCCGGCTTTGATTGGCCACAGTCACTGTCATTCATCTGTGGGCCCGCCCGCGCTCCCTCCCCTAGCCCCGCCCCAATCAGCTGTCTGTCAACGAGGAGGCGTGATCTATGTGGGCGTGACCAGCGTGGCGGGGATGGGCGTGGCCTGTGCGGCGGGGCGTGGCCGGGGGCGGGGCTGCTCGATGGCGCCGGGCGCGCCCCGCCGCACGCCGGGCCCGCCCGGAGCCCCCCGCGCCCCGCCGGAGCCCCCGCCCCGCCCCGCGAGGAAGAGCCGACCGAGGTACCGGGACTGCCCCTGCCCTGGGCCCGCCGCCGAACCGGGCCCCGGAACGCTGCCACGCGGGGAAGGGGTGCGGATGGTCCCCGGCGGTGCCGGTGTCGGGGTGTCCCGGGGGGACGGAGGGGACTCGGGGGCCCCGGCGGGCCTGGGCCAGTCTCGCCCCGTTTAACTTGCAGATCTCAGGGGTTTAAGGTTGTTTTTCGCCCCGATCCCGGCGCGACCGCTGGGAGCGGGAGCGGGGCTTTCTCGAGGGCAGCGCAGATGCCGGGGCAGTGCTCGGAGGAGGGAGCGGATCCCGCTGGGTCCAGGGTAGAGGGGGGGAGTAGGGCCCCGAGGATTCCCCGGAGAAGATCAGATCCCGGTGGATTCCCAGGGAAGAGGCTCAGATCCCTGTGAGAAGGGGGTAGGAGCGGAGCCCCGCGGGTCCCCGGGGCAGAGGAGCAGGTGGACTCCCGGTGGATTCCCGGCTGGATCGCTGCAGCTCTGCAGCTTATCCACCACTGCCTGTTCTTGCCCTGCCCGTGCTTTTCCCAGGATCCCAGCTGATCCCGAGGGACAGCTGTAGCCTGTGTGCGTCTGGCCGCGGGCCAGGGCCTGATCCCGGGAGAAGGCAGCCAAGCCCGCAGTTATGGGGCGCTGAAGGGATGTGCCCCCCAGGATCCCCCCCGGTGTCTGCTCCGGAGCGGGATCCTGGGCGGTGAGCGGCAGCATGGAGCATCTCGGCTGGGATTCTGGGATTCTGGGAGCTTTGGTCACGGGGATAAAACGGGGGAAAAACCTCAGGGTTTGGGTCACCCTGCAGTCGCTCCTTCCACCCCAAAGCGGTGCTGCTGCCGTTGCATTCCCGGGCACGCTGGGGCTCCGCTGGGCTGGGGTTTCCTCCCAGCCCGCACAATTCGCCCTCTCCACTTGCTATTCTTCCGGAAAGAGAAACCGGAATACATCTCGGATCGCCTCGTGGCGGTGGCCATGAGAGGGAGCCTCGGGACTGCCCGCGCCGAGCCGCTCCGGGAGCTGTTGGACGGCATTCCCGGAGCCGGGCTGCTGCTCCCCGGGCCAGCCGCTGCTCTGGTGCCATCCCCACGGGCTGGCTTTTGGGGCTGCTCCGGGCGGCTTTGGGCCGCGCAGGGAGAGCCTGTGGCAACGCGGCTCCAGCGCTTTCCCCTGCCTGGGTTGGTGGCTGTGGAGCTGGGCCGTGCTGCCGAGGAGCTGCCCGGGTGCCGGCTCTGCTCCGGGGTGGGGGTCCATCCCCGCAGCGGGCCGGCTCTCCGGCTCTCACATCCCCTGCTCTCCACGGCAGCTCCGAGTGGACGGTCCAGCGGAAGCTGCGGGAATTCTTTGCCGTGCCGCGGTGCCTGGTCAGCGTGCTCAGCCTCTTCCTGGTGGAGCTGATCCGCTTCCTTGGCGAGGCCGTGGTGCAGGTGAGCCGCCCTGCTCCCGCAGAGCCACGGCCGAGCAGCTGCTGGGGCGTCAGAGTCCCTCAGCCCTGCGAGAAGAAGGAGCCTCCGTTTCCCACCGGCGCACCTTTCCTCTCCCGCAGTGGAATTTTTGTGTCTCAGCCCATGTTTGGTGACTCCTGCTGGCAAGTATCCCTCAAACACAGGATTTCATCCCAAATCCAGGCGCTGGTGGTCGGTGTCCTGACAGCCATCGGCGACCACGTCCTGAAGCCCCTCCTGGCGGCGGCGTTCCACAGCCTCCTGCAGCCGCTCCTGCTGTTCCTGCTGAAGGTGCTGGGCGGCGTGCGGGACCTGACGGAGCCGGTGCTGGACGTGGCGGCGCGGGTGTGCGCCCAGCTGGCCGTGCTGCTCCGCGCCGTGCGCCTGGTGGAGATCCGCCTGCGCCCCGACCTGCGGGCCGGCCCGGCCGACGGCTCCTGAGGGCCGGCTCTGCGCGCCCAGATAAGACAGGGAACACGAACGAATCCCTGGGAATTGCGGGAGAGCGGGACCCGCTGCGGCCCAGCAGCCTCCGAGGGACCGTGGTCTCCGCGTGTGTCCGGGCAGGGGGCGGCACATGGCGTGCTGGGAGAGGGGTTTGGATCTTCTAGTTCTGCAGATAGCTCCTTAACTTAATTAAATTCCAATTTCATCCCTTGGAGCGTTGCGCCAGTGAGGTGTTTCTCCTCCTCCTGCCTGGAAAACTCGGCTTCTCACTGAGTGGGACCTCCCTGTGCAGTCTCCTGCCACCAGATGGGCTCCGTGGCTGGAGTGGTGCCCAGGGCCTGGGCCCCAGGTAGGGAGGGGATGGCTTCTGCCAGCTTCCAGCTCTCTGGAACGGTCTCCAGAGCCGGGGGTATGGGACAGACTGGGATTTGGAGGCAACTGAAGAACAGGGATCGCAATATAAAGGAAAAACCACCTCTGTGCTCCTAACAACTGGTTCTGGTGCACAATTTGGGTCACGGATTCCCATTGGGATGAGGCGGCCAAGGAGCCAAACGGCGGCAGCAGAGCTCTGGGTGTGCTTTACAAACCCTCAGAGGGGGCTGAGCTGTGTTTTGGGGCTCCCCCCGCCCCCAGCCTCAGCTCCCTCTGCCCTTTGGCCGTTCCAGCAACGCTGCCTCCCGGGAGCGTCTCCCCCGGCTGGCGCAATCCCCGTGTTCCCGATGATTCCATGCCCCAAGCCCTTTGCTTTTTATGGGCAGGAGCAGCATGTTTGGAGCTTCCCCGGCTGTAAGATCATCCGCGGTCAGCGCCGGGGCCGGAGCGCTCCTGCTGGGGGCCAGGCTCGCCGGGCTATTTGGGGGGTGCTGAGTTCACGGAGCCGTGACGGGATGTTCCCTGGGCGCTGCGAGGGGCCGGGAGCTGGGAGCCAGCCCCGGGGAGCTCTCCGGGCTCGGGTGACCAAGGGCAGCGCGGGAACGGGCGCGGAGAGCTGCTGGGCAGCGGGGAGCAGCCGGGGCCTTGGGACGGGCAGGGCCACACGTGGGCACAAACAGGAGCTGGGCACAGGGACCGAATCCAGGATGTCCTGCCGCAAAGGCAACGTGCCAGGACAGCCACACGCAGGGCCCGGAGCTCCCCAGGACACCGGGGACACGCGATTGTCCCTGGGTACTTCCACCCTGGCTGGGGTGCGGGCTGGCCTGACCACTGCTGCCGTGACCCTTCCCTGGGGAAACAAACCCGAGGAGGGAAGGGCAGAATTGATGGGGGGTTTCTCATTGCGTTGATTCTGGCGAATCACTTTAATGTTTGAAGTGGTTTTAATTAAATTCGGCTGCTCTGGAACCAGGAATTCCCCGGTACAGTTTCTCCTTTTTGGCTGAAGCTCTCCCAGTCAAAGGCCCGGTAGATGGAGAGAGCTGGGAAAATTCAGCGCTGATGGTGTCATCCTTGACCTCTGTCCTCATCCTGCAGCGGGAGAGGAGGGCGGGGGAAGCCGCGGGCCGGAGCCGGTGTGGGCTCTCCTGCCCGCAGCCCCGTGCGGCCGCGGGATCCCGGCAGCTCACGGTCCAGCCTTCGGGATCCGGGCTGCGCATCCAGCGGCTCCGGGAAACCCACGGCAGGCTGGGGTGCCAGGGGAGCGGGAGCTCTGGCCACCGCCTCACCAGGAACAAAAACCTCCTTTCTTCCTCAAAACACGCCCGGGGTGGCGGAGCCGCCGCCCGGGCCCGCCGATGCTGCCGGGGCTGGCGGGACAATGCCGGTGACCCGCGCGGGGACAGCGCCGTGCCGGGACAAGGGCATGTCTGGGCTGGCGGCGGCCCCGCATTGCTGCCCCCGAGGTCGCGGCTCCCGCCGCCCGTCCCGGCACTCGCGGCCGCCGCCTCCCCGGCTCGGTGCCGCTGCAGCGCCGGGGCTCCGCGGTGCCCGGCCCGGGCGGGCGGAGGAGGGGGCGCGGGCCCGGCTCCAGCGCTGGGGCGGGAGCGCAGCCAGGGGCTGAGCGCGGCCTCCGCGGTTCTTCCCTAAATAGCCGGCGGCGGGCGGCAGGATTAGCCGGGGCATTCCTCGGCCCGTCCTCCCGCAGCCGCCTCGCTCCTGCGCTGCCCCGGCCCCGGCGTCCCTGCTCCTCCCGCAGCTCCGCGGGCGCCCACGGCCACCCCAGCCCGGCTGCCTTCGTCCCGCTCGGCAGCGGCCTGCGGGCTTCCCCGGGGACACCCGGCCCGCCGCTGGAGCCCGGGCCCTTCAGGGCCACTGCCGTCCCCAGGGGTCACCGCGGTGCCAGCCCGGGGACAGGGCCAAGGGACAGGGCCAAGGGACAGAGCCGGGGGACAGGGCCAAGGGACAGGGCCCGGGGATGGTGCCTGGGGACAGAGCCTGGGGACAGGGCCAAGGGACAGAGCCCGGGGACAGAGCCTGGGGACAGAGCCTGGGGACAGAGCCCGGGGACAGGGCCAAGGGACAGAGCCCGGGGACAGAGCCTGGGGACAGAGCCCGGGGACAGAGCCCGGGGACAGGGCCAAGGGACAGGGCCAAGGGACAGGGCCAAGGGACAGGGCCCGGGAATGGTGCCTGGGGACAGAGCCCGGGGACAGGGCCCGGGGACAGGGCCAAGGGACAGGGCCAAGGGACAGGGTCCAGGGATGCTGTCCGGGAACAGTGCCCGGGGACAGAACCCAGGGACAGAACCCAGGGACAAAGCCTGGGCAGCACCACGTGGGCCCAGGCCTGTCTGGGTTCTGTGGGATTCAGCCAGGCCTGTCTGGGTTCTATGGGATTCATCCAGGCCTGTCTGGGTTCTGTGGGATTCACCCAGGCCTGTCTGGGTTCTGTGGGATTCACCCAGGCCTGTCTGGGTTCTATGGGATTCATCCAGGCCTGTCTGGGTTCTGTGGGGCTGGCCCAGGCCTGTCTGGGTTCTGTGGGATTCATCCAGGCCTGTCTGGGTTCTGTGGGATTCAGCCAGGCCTGTCTGGGTTCTGTGGGATTCAGCCAGGCCTGTGGGTTCTATGGGATTCAGCCAGGCCTGTCTGGGTTCTGTGGGATTCAGCCAGGCCTGTCTGGGTTCTGTGGGATTCATCCAGGCCTGTGGGTTCTGTGGGATTCATCCAGGCCTGTCTGGGTTCTGTGGGATTCAGCCAGGCCTGTCTGGGTTCTGTGGGGCTGGCCCAGGCCTGTCTGGGTTCTGTGGGGCTGGGCCGAGCCCAGGCGTGGGGCTCAGCTCTGCAGTGTGGGATGAGGCTGTGAGGGAACGCCCTGTGCCTGGAGTGGGTCCCACAGAGGGTCACCCCAAGGCACCCGAGCTTTGGGATGGATGGGGAATGAGCCATTGGAAGAAGCTGGGAGTGGCTCCGTGGTTTGGTTCCTGACACCACCTTCCTTCCCACGGGAATGAAGCAGAGCAGGAGTCAGCCTTTCCCATCGGGATACACCTTCCAGGCGGCCTCCTTGATGGAGGCTCTGCATCCCAGCTCTCCATCCCTGCTTCTCTGTCCCTTCCACACAAATGCACCACTGCAGGTCCGTGTGCTGGACCTGGACCATGCACAGCCTCATCCAAACCCTCCCGGATTGCTACAACATTTCCATGTATCCTCTTTTTCCCACGTTTCAAGCGCAGGTTTCCCATCCTCTCCTCACGGATGCTCCAGGACCTCCAGGGGCTGTTCTCTCACCCCCTGAGCTTTGTCTCTTCCCAGACCACGCCAGCTCTTCCCCCAGGGCTTTCTCAGGGAATCCACAGAGGTGAAGCCAGCGTGGAGTCTGTGTCCAGGGCCCCGTGGCGGAGGGGATCGATAACAGACAGACCAATAAAATTCCCTCTCCTTTGCCCAAATCCTGAGGCCATCCTCCCTGGAGCTTTGCTGGCCGCTGTGTGACAATGAGGCAAACACGGCTGAAGCCAAAAAGCTGGTTAATAAATAGCGTGCGTTCCTAAATCCTGGCATTTGGAAGTGTCTGAAGGTCCCACCAATAAATACCCAGCTGGGAGCTGTGTTAAAATCAGAATTTCTTCCCAGTTTGGGATCTGCTCTCACCGACAGCTGGGAGTGAGACAAGACCACTGGGGAAGGGAAATGCTGTCTGTCGGTGCTGTGTGAGCAGAGAAACCCCTCAATGCCCACGGTTTGGGCAGAACCAGGGGGATTGAGGGACTGGGGAGGTCAAGACAGGAAAACAGGCACTGCGAGTGGGTTTTGCCTTGTGCTCAACACAGGCAGAGAGGAGGATCCGGCTGCAACATGACAAAGGCTTTAAAAGGCTGAGAACCTGGAAGAACTGGAAAAAGAAACAGTGGGAACGGTGTGAGGTGTGAAAAACAGGGATCCGTGAGGGACTCGGAGCGCGGAGGTCACTCAGCTCCTCTGGAAGGGGAGGAAGAGGGATTTCCGTGAGCACTTCCGTAAGGAAACGCAATAAATCCCTCCCAGGGCGGCGCAGAGCTCGGGGCTCAGCCAGCAGCAGAAAAGGCAGCTGTGCAGTCCCAGGCGGGTGGGTCAGGTGGGATTTGCTTCCCCAGGAACGGCCGGACGGGGCTGTGGGGGAAGAGGTGAACCGTCCCTGCCGTGGGGAGAGCTGATGGAGAGCTCAGAGAGAGCCTCAAAATCTGCCCAGTCCCCTTGGTTTTGGCACTGTTGGGCACGGCCAGGACACCGGGAGCTGCTCCGTGTCCCTAGGCTGGGCACCAGTGTCCCCCCAGAGCCTCCCGATGCCCGACTCCAAACTGTCTTTTATTCAAAAACCCCTCACATTTCAACCCCCTGAGGCAGTTTTGTTAAAACAAAACAAAACAAAACAAAACAAAACCAAACAAAATGACCCTCAATCCATTAAAAAAAAAAAATCTAAACCCCCTTAGCTTACATTTTAATAAAAATTTGAACATTTGAGCCTTCCTGAGCCACCCTTTGTTCAAAAAACCATCTCAACCCCTGAGACATATTTTCTGAACAAGATGAAGAGTCTCATGCTTCCAGTGCCCGTTCCCCATATCTGGGACCGTTTTGCTCTCAGGACTGTGCGGTTCCAGCACCCAGGGAGATTTAACGAGGGGAAAAACACAGTGGGAGGTGTTCCAAGGAATTTCGGGCTGCGCTTTTTCAGCCCGTGACTTCACCGCGGGGCCGTGTCCGAGTGTCGGCGCTGGCAGCGCTCCCGGCCGGGCCGGGCCGGGAATTATCTCACTGCCCGTAAATATCTGCGGGAGCCTCTGCCCGGCTCGGCTCCCGGGAGAGCCGCGGGATGCTCCCGCTGCCCTAATTTAGGCATTTCTGCAGGCTGGGATGAATCACGGCGCTGGGAGCGCGGCTCTCCCGGGGTGCCCGCGGGGATGCTCCGGGCGCTGAGCTCAGCCCGGCTGTGTCACGGAGCACGGGGAGCGGGGGAATAGAGCCTGACGCTGCCGGAGAGCGGGATTTGGGGCCGGCAGCATTCCCTGCCGATGGGGTCACACCTTGCGCAGGGAGCCCGGGCACCAGCGCGGGGTGTATTTATAGCCGGGCCGTCAGCGGGGACGCGGGCCCGGGGCTATTCTGGGATGATGTGGTCACGGCTCGGGGCACGTCTGGAGTGTGGCTGGCACCTGCCTGGAGAGAGAGCCGAGCGTGTCCGGGGCAGGGAATCGGGCAGCGGAGCTGGGAATGGAGCTGGGAACGGAGCCCCGGCAGGGCTGAGGGAGCTGGGCAGGGGCTGAGCCTGGAGCAGAGGAGGCTCAGGGGGCCCTTGTGGCTCTGCACGAGTCCCTGCCAGGAGGGGACAGCCGGGGGGGTCGGGCTGTGCCCAGGGAACAGGGACAGGAGGAGAGGGAGCGGCCTCAGGCTGGGCCAGGGCAGCTCAGGGTGGGATTGGGGGAATTCCTCCTGGGAAGGGCTGTGCAGCCCTGGCACAGGGGTGGAGTGCCCATCCCTGTTGGGATTTCAGAGCTGTGTGGATGTGGCACCTGGGGACAGGGTCAGTGGTGGCCTTGGGTCATGGAGGCTTTTCCAACCGAAATCAACTGTAAGCTGGCAAAAGTTATCCCAGTTTTCAAGATGGCCCAGGGGGCACAAGCTGCAAGCTCCAGGCCTGCTGGTGTCCCTTGGGTGCCCTTCCAGCCTTGGAATGGAATCCTCTGGGAGTTATTGAGAAGGCTGCAGCTCCCAAAAAACATCCTGATTGCCAAACCTCCTCACCTTGTGCCACAAGGTCCTCCTGAGCTCCTTCCCTCCCATCCAGGGAAAACAGAAAAAATAATTTTGGATTTCAGTAAAGCTTTTCTAGAATCTCAGAATCACTGAGCTTGGAAAAGCCCTCCCAGCCCATCCAGTCCAATCCGTGCCTGCCCCACCTGTCCCCAGCCCAGAGCCCTGAGTGCCACCTCCAGGAATTCCTGGGACACCTCCAGGGATGGGCACTCCAAATTTCCCCTTCCAAGGCCTGACCCCCTTCCATGGGGAAATTGCTGCTGATCCCACCCTGAGCTGCCCTGGCCCAGCCTGAGGCCGCTCCCTCTCCTCCTGTCCCTGTTCCCTGGGGCACAGCCCGACCCCCCCGGCTGTCCCCTCCTGGCAGGGACTCGTGCAGAGCCACAAGGGCCCCCTGAGCCTCCTCTGCTCCAGGCTCAGCCCCTGCCCAGCTCCCCCAGCCCTGCCGGGGCTCCAGCCCCATAACATCTTCCTCGAAGTTTGAGATGTTTCAGTTCTGTCTCTTTCCAGATCTTTCTGGACAAACTGCCCAGCCCAGCTGGATAAACGCCTCAGCACCCAGGGAAGGGCTGAGCTGTGCCAGGGGAGGGACAGCATGGACACCAGCAAAGGCTCTTTCCCGAGGGAGCTGGCACTGCCCAGGCTCCCCAGGGAACGGGCACGGCCCCAGAGCTCCAGGAGCGTTTGGACAGCGCTCCAGGGATGCCCGGGCTGGGCTTGCTGGTGATAGGAAAGGTGTGCACTCGTGTCTTTGCAAACAGTTCCCCGGGTGAGGGCGTGGGTGCTGGTGCCTTTGAAGGGGGGCTGGATGCCTGTGGTGGGTTTGTCACAGAGCCCAGCAGCCTGAGCCCTGAAACCACACGGGTCTGAGCTGATGGGCTGGGGAAGGTGCCAGGGTCAAGGGGGACACGTGGTGGGCTCCCCCTCCCCGGTACCTCAGCCATGGGGACAGGAGGAGGGAATGTGCAGCTGGGAGCTCGGGATGAAAGGAGGCTGCACCCCCCGAGACCCCGAGAGAGAAACCCCCACGGGCTGTGCCCTGCTGGACACTGCCTTCACTCGAGCCAAGCTGCAGGACTGCTCTGTGTGCCCTGTGACTGCTCTGTGTGCCCTGTGACTGCCCTGTGTGCCCTGTGCCCTCTGTCACTGCCCTGTATGCCCTGTGACTGCTCTGTGCCCCCTCTGTGTGCCCTGTGACTGCCCTGTGTGCCCTCTGTGACTGCCCTGTGACTGCCCTGTGTGCCCTCTGTGACTGCCCTGTGACTGCTCTGTGCCCCCTCTGTGTGCCCTGTGACTGCTCTGTGTGCCCTGTGACTGCTCTGTGCCCTCTGTGACTGCTGTGTGCTCTGTCACTGCTCTGTCCCCTCTGTGAGTGCCCTGTCCCCTCTGTCACTGCTCCGTGCTTTGCACAGTGGGATTTCCCCTGCACTGTGGGTCGGTGTAGGGCCGGTAGCTGGGTCGGTGACCCCTGCGGGTCCAGCTCAGGGGGTCTCTGAGCCTGCGGCTCCACGGCAGCCCAGCCCCACCGCGGGGCCACACCGACCAGCTGGGAAAGCTGGGAGTGACCTGGGTGACCAGGCAGTGGACCAGGGGTAACCAGGGGTGACCAGAGAGGTGACCAGGCACTGATCAGGCAGTGGCCAGGCGTGAACAGGCACTGACTGGGCACAGAGAGGGCACTGACTGGGCATAGACCGGGCGCTGATCAGGCACAGTGCGGGGTGACCGGGCAGTGATTGGGCACAGGGCGGGGTGACCGGGCCCCGCTGTCCCGTTCCCGCTGTCCCGTTCTCCCGTTCCCGCTGTCCCGCTCTCCCGTTCCCGTTTTCCCGCTCTCCCGTTCCCGCTCTCCCGTTCCCGCTCTCCCGTTCTCCCGCTCTCCCGTTCCCGTTCTCGTTCCCGTTCTCCCGTTCCCGTTCTCCCGTTCCCGTTTTCCCGTTCCCATTCTCCCGTCCCCGCTCTCCCGTTCCCGCTCTCCCGTTCCCGTTCTCCCGCTCTCCCGTTCCCGTTCTCCCGTTCCCGCTCTCCCGTTCCCGTTCTCCCGTTCCCGTTTTCCCGCTCTCCCGTTTTCCCGCTCTCCCGTTCCCGCTCTCCCGTTCCCTCCTCGCCTTTCCCGCCTTTCCCGCGCACGTGACTCTGCCTTTCCCGCGTGCGCGTGCGCAGTGCGGCGCGGGGCGCCCCGGTGGGCGGGGCCGGCAGCCGGCGCGCGCCTGAGGACGTGGCGCTTTCCAGCCAATCAGTGTCCCCGTCCCCGGCGGGGTGGGCGGGGCCGGAGGGAGCGGGGCCGGAGGAGGGGGCGGGGGGCGGGGCGCGAGGCAGGGGCGGGCAGAAGGGCGGAGTGGCGGTAGAGAAAACCAATCAGAACGCGGATCGGCGCAGGGTCGGAGGCGTGGCCTGCCTGTGATTGGTGGGCGGGGAGGGCGCGCGGGGGGCCGTGCGGCGTGGCGCGGCGCCGACTTCCGGTGCGCGGAGCGGCGGCAGCGGCGGCGGCGGCGGAGGGGACGGGACGGTGAGGGACGGGAAGGGACCGGCGCGGGCAGCGGGGCCGGGGCCGGGCCGTGGGGCCGGGGGGAGCGGCGGGAGCGGCTCTGCGGGGCCGCTGCGGTGTGGCGGTAACGCGGCAGCGCCTTGCCCGGTCTCCATGGGAACGGGCGGGAGCGGCGGCGCCGCCGCGTCCGCGGCTCCTGCGGCCCGTCCCGCCGCGCGGTGCCGAGCCCCAGGGCCGCCCGTGACCGGGCCCGACGCGGCTGGGCTGGGCCGGTCGGGACCGCCGGTGCCGGGGACGGAGCCCCGTCCGCATCTCGCGACCCCGGCGGGATCGGCCCGCGGGAATCCATCGCCTCCCGGGGCGTTATCCGCCGGGACAGCGGGCTGTGGGACCCGCGGGACACCGGGCTGTGGGACTCTCGGGATAGCGGGATAATGGGCTGTGGGACTCTCGGGATAACGGGCTGTGGGAGCCGCCGGGATAACGGGCTGTGGGACCCTCGGGATAGCGGGATAACGGGCTGTGGGACTCTCGGGATAACGGGCTGTGCGACCCCCGGGATAGCGGGGATAACGGGCTGTGGGACCCCCGGGACCCCGGGATAACGGGCTGCGTGACCCTCGGTGCTGCCCTGCACGGGGGCTCGGGGCCCAGGAGGTGCCCCCCCAAGCCCGTGCTCCTCTGCTGCAGCTCTCGGTGACCCCGGAACGCCGGGGCTGGTTTGGGGCAGGACCGGCCCGTTTCCACCCCGGGGCTGCTTTGGCTCCATGTCTCCCCCACATCCGCACAGCCTGCTGAGGGCCGGAATTGCCCTCCCGCGCTGTGCCCCCGGGGTGGCACCCTGGGCTCCCGGTCAATTGTTCCCTGGCTGCTCCAGTGGGATCCATCCCGTGGAAAGCTGAAACAGGCTGATTCCCAAACTGAGCAGATTGTGCTGCCCGTGGGGGGGTTTATGGGATCCTGTTGGCCTCCCACGTGGGAATTGTGTGTCCAGAGGGGCTTCTTCCCATCGGTTTCCTCTCAGTGTCACCACAGTTCCAAGCCCAGTGCAGGATCCAGTTCCTCTGTCAGTATCCTAGCAAACCCAATGGGAATTCTGGGTTTTTCCATCAGTATTACAGCAAACCCACCTGGCACCCCGAGTTCCTCCATCAGTATCCTTGGAATTCAGGGTGCTCCATCCGTATCCCACCTAGCCCCTCTGGAATCCCGAGTTCCTCCCCAGCTGAGGGTCTGGGCCCCCGTTCTGACCCCACATCTTCCCAGCACTGGTTCCTGCTCCTGGCTTCCCTGCAGCTCACCCAGAGACCCTTATCCGGGAGGGAAGGGCCAAAGGCCCGCTGGGGGAGAGGGGCTCTGCTTTCCCCCGGGCTGGGATCTCCGCAGGAAATCCCGGGCCCATCCCCTGCTCAGCGGGAGCTGCTGGTGCCGCCGGGCGTTTCTGCAGAGTTGTTCATGGCTGGCTGTGGGTCTGTGGGTTTTGGTCTCCCTGAGCACCTTTCCTGGCTCCCGGCACTGCCCGGGTCCCGCTGCAGCTCGGGTTGTCCCTCTCTGAGCACTCCCAGTGCTCCGGGCTCGCTGTGGACGCTGGCAGATAAAATCGGGCTGTGTGACCCGTCCCGGGTCACCCTGTGCTCCAGGCTGGGCTGAGCCTGGCACCAGCGCGGGGCTGGGCAGGCCCTGGCTGCTGGCACGTGCCTGGGGGGGCAGGAGCCAGCTCCTGGGGATACCTAGAGGGAGCAGGAGCCAGCTCCTGGGGATACCCGGGGGAGCAGGAGCCAGCTCCTGGGGATACCCAGAGGGAGCAGGAGCCAGCTCCTGGGGATACCCGGGGGAGCAGGAGCCAGCTCCTGGGGATACCCGGGGGAGCAGGAGCCAGCTCCTGGGGATACCCAGAGGGAGCAGGAGCCAGCTCCTGGGGATACCCAGAGGAGCAGGAATTGGCTCCTGGGGATACCCGGGGGAGCAGGAGCCAGCTCCTGGGGATACCCAGAGGAGCAGGAATTGGTTCCTGGGGATACCCAGAGGGAGCAGGAATCAGCTCCTCAGGACAGGGATACCCAGAGGGAGCAGGAATTGGCTCCTGGGGATACCCGGGGGAGCAGGAGCCAGCTCCTGGGGATACCCAGAGGAGCAGGAATTGGCTCCTGGGGATACCCAGAGGGAGCAGGAATTGGCTCCTGGGGATGGGGATACCCAGGGGTAGCAGGAATTAGCTCCTCAGGACAGGGGATCCTATGGGGATACCCAGAGCTCCACGTACTCCTGGCACTGGCTTTCCCTCCTGGAAGGTTTCTCCTCCCCAGAAGCACCAAAAAAGTGACTTTTACTCTTTGTGACCCAAATCCCCTCACCGTGCCCCCTCAGCCCCCACTTCCAAGGAATGGAAGCTTGTGGATTTTGTGAATGGTCTGATAAATCCTCATTCAGAGGAAGAAAGGAAAGGGCTTTTCCATGTCCTTTCCCCCATGTCCTGCCACCACTGCCTTGGTTTGACGTGGGACCAGTCCCAGGTCACTCGTGGTCACTCCTGGGTCACTGCCAGGGCAGAACTCCTTGGTGTGAGTTCAGGGTAAAGGGGAATACCTGGATTTTAAACCGCAGACGTGAAGAGATAAGGAATGAGAATACCTTTTGTATTTATGTTGACATAAATATTTATGTTTAAGAGTTCTGGGTGGGGAAGACCTGGGTGTAAATTTAAAGGGGTGAGGATGGGGAATGTCTTGAGTTTAAATTTAGTTTAAAGCAATAGAGATGAGGAATATATTGAATTAAATTTGCATTTAAGAGCTCTGGATGGTGAATATCTGGATTAAACTTAGAGTGTAAGAGTTAAAACCCAGAAATATCCTGATTAAAATTTAAGGCTATATACACCAGGATGATGAATACCTGGACTGAAATGTGAAGAGATCAGGATGGGGAACACCTGGATCTGTGATGGGATCTGAGTTGGGGTCTCAGTGACGAGCATGGGGAGCACCTGAGTTTCTGCTGGGATTTAAAGGGCTGAGCCTCTGGGATCCTTCCAGAGCCTCCATGGATCCCAGGCACATCTGGGTGCTTTGGTCAGGCGGGTGCCAGCGTGGGGGCGTGGGGTCTGCGGGGCAGGATTCACCCGCAGCGGGCCTGGGGAGGGGGTGGGGGGATGGAGAGCCGGGGGTGTGTGCACGTCCTTCATTCCTCCCATCTGCATCCCCTTCCTTCCTTCCCGCCGGGACCCCCTTCCCCACCCTGCATCCCTTCCCAGCTGGGGTGGGGCCGGGAGCAGCGCTGGGGAAACGGGACACTGCCCCCGTGCCCCAGGCTGGAAATTCCCTGTGCCCGATAGTCTGGGCTAATGAATCCCTGTGCCTTGATAATCCGTGTTAATGAATCCCTGTGCCCGATAATCTGTGTTCTTGAATCCTGCACCCCCATAATCTGGGCTAATGAATCCCTGTGCCCGATAGTCTGTGTTCATGAATCCCTGTGCCCGATAATCTGTGTTAATGAATCCCTGTGCCCAATAATCTGTGTTAATGAATCCCTGTGCCCGATAGTCTGTGTTCATGAATCCCTGTGCCCTGATAATCCGTGTCAGTGAATCACTTTTGCCCAGATAACCCCTATCAGTTCATTACAGTGCCCTGATAATTAGGATCGGTTAATTTGACCTGAGAATATTCATCATTTTCCCCCATAATTTGCATTTATTAGGCGTTTGTGCCCACACAAATCTGCACTAGTTCTCAATTTTCCCAAATAGTGTGCAGTAATTCCCCATTTTTCCCAGGCAATCTGCAATAAATCATCATCTTTGCCCAGGCAATCCATATTTATAGTTTTATCCAGATCATCTGGGTTAATTAATAATTTTTGCTCCCATAATATGTATTATTATTAATCTGTTTCTTCCCCAATAACATGCCCTAATCCCCATTTCTCCCAGATAATTTGCCCTCGTCCTCCGTTTTTCCAAGATAATTGGCCCTAAACCCTCTTCTTCCCAAACAACCTGCCCCAATCCCCGTTTTTCCTCGACAACACGCCCTAGTCCTGTCCCTCCCTGTTCTGGCCCTGGCGCTGCCTGCTGCCCATCCCGGTGTCCCTGTCCCCTGGTCCCCATCCCACGGCGGTGTCCCCATCCCATGGCGGTGTCCTACGGTGGTGTCCCTGTCCCATGGCAGTGTCCCTGTGCCCCAGCAGTGTCCCCATCCCACAGCAGTGTCCCTGTCCCACAGCAGTGTCCCTATCCCATGGCGGTGTCCTACGGTGGTGTCCCTGTCCCATGGCAGTGTCCCTGTGCCCCAGCAGTGTCCCTGTCCCACTAGCACTGTCCCACGGTGGTGTCCCTGTGCCCCAGCAGTGTCCCTGTCCCATGGCAGTGTCCCTGTCCTACAGCAGTGTCCCTATCCCATGGCGGTGTCCTACGGTGGTGTCCCTGTCCCATGGCAGTGTCCCTGTGCCCCAGCAGTGTCCCTGTCCCACTAGCACTGTCCCATGGCAGTGTCCCTGTCCCATGGCAGTGTCCCTGTCCTACAGCAGTGTCCCTATCCCATGGCGGTGTCCTACGGCAGTGTCCCTATCCCATGGCAGTGTCCCTGTCCTACAGCAGTGTCCCTATCCCATGGCGGTGTCCTACGGCAGTGTCCCTGTCCCATGGCAGTGTCCCTGTCCTACAGCAGTGTCCCTATCCCATGGCGGTGTCCTACGGTGGTGTCCCTGTCCCATGGCAGTGTCCCTGTGCCCCAGCAGTGTCCCTGTCCCACTAGCACTGTCCCATGGCAGTGTCCCTGTCCCATGGCAGTGTCCCTGTCCTACAGCAGTGTCCCTATCCCATGGCGGTGTCCTACGGCAGTGTCCCTATCCCATGGCAGTGTCCCTGTCCTACAGCAGTGTCCCTATCCCATGGCGGTGTCCTACGGCAGTGTCCCTATCCCATGGCAGTGTCCCTGTCCTACAGCAGTGTCCCTATCCCATGGCGGTGTCCTACGGCAGTGTCCCTATCCCATGGCAGTGTCCCTGTCCTACAGCAGTGTCCCTATCCCATGGCGGTGTCCTACGGTGGTGTCCCTGTCCCACAGCAGTGTCGCTGTCCCCCTGTCACTGTCCCCCAGCAGTGTCGCTGTCCCCCTGTCCCTGTCCCCCGGCAGTGTCCCTATCACCTGTCGCTGTCCCCCGGCAGTGTCGTGTCCCCAGCAGTGTCCCTATCCCCTGTCCCTGTCCCCCGGCAGTGTCCCTGTCCCCCGGCAGTGTGGTGTCCCCAGCAGTGTGGTGTCCCCAGCAGTGTCCCTATCCCCTGTCGCTGTCCCCCGGCAGTGTGGTGTCCCCAGCAGTGTGGTGTCCCCGCAGGCCGGCACGATGCGGTTCCCGCGGCTCCTGCTGTGCCTGGGCGTGTGGGCGCTGTGCGGCTCGGCCAAGCCCACGGAGCGCAAGGAGCGCGTGGTGCGGGAGGCCCCGCTGAGCGCCCGCGAGCACGACGACGCCCAGAGCTTCGACTACGACCACGACGCCTTCCTGGGCGCCGACGAGGCCAAGAGCTTCGACCAGCTCACCCCGGAGGAGAGCAAGGAGCGCCTGGGGTAAGGACGGAATCCCACCCTTCCCGGCGCGGGAATGCAGCCTCACGGGCACGCCGCCCCTCGGGAGGCCCCGCTCCCGGCCTGGGGACTCACTGCCCGGCACCATGCGTCCTCCAACAGTCACCCGGAGCCATTTCCTGTGCCCGGCATTCCCCAAAACTCCAGAGCAGACACAGGGGTTCTGCACTGGGCTGTGCTCGCTCCCTGTTCTCTGGGTGCCTCTGGAGCCCCTGGGATCACCGGTGTTTCTCAGCTGGATGTTGCTTGGGCGTTGGCAAAACAGAGCCTGCACGGAGATTCCCCCTCCAGCATCTCTGCTGGGACCCCAGGATGGCCGTGCCTGCCCTGGGATCCAGGATGGCCATGCCTCCCCTGGGATGTGGCCATGCCTGCCCTGGGATGTGGCAGTGTCTCCCCTGGGATCCGGCCGTGCCTGCCCTCAGATCCCGGATGGCTGTGCCTGCCCTGGGATCCGGCTGAGCCTCCCCTGGGATCCAGGATGGCCGTGCCTGCCCTGGGATCTGCCCTGGGATGGTTCCGGGAGCCGTGCCGGGCCGGGTGCCCCTGCAGCAGCTGCTGCCGCGGTTGTTCTGGGGCTCGGGGGGGCTCAAACCTGCAGCCTCCAGCAGGGTGGGGGGCCTGGGGCACGGAGGATCCCATTCTCAGGATGCTGGGCTCCAGTCACCTTGGAACTGGGTGCCTTTGGCTGGGTTTTCATGGAATGGTTTGTATGGGAAGGGACCCTAGAGCCCCTGCAGTGCCACCCTGCCAGGGCAGGGCCACCTGCCAGTGTCCCAGGCTGCTGCAGCCCCAGTGCCCAGCCTGGCCTGGGGCACTGCCAGGGATGCAGGGGCAGCCCCAGCTGCTCTGGGCACCCTGTGCCAGGCCCTGCCCTCCCTCCCAGGCAGGAATTTCTTCCCAAGATTCCACCTGAATCTCTCCTTTTTTAGTCAGACTTGATTTTTTTCAGCCAAGCATCCCAACCTGGCTGCTGCTGGAGCAGCACCTACCACAGCCCATGGTGAATTTTGGGCTGTTTTTTGGGGATGGTGCTCCCTGACAGGAAGGAAAAGCTGAACCACATGTGGGTGCTGGGGATACTTCCAGAGTGAGCCAATTCCCGCAGTGGGATGTGCAGGGCAGGGGGTGCCAGGTTCCCTCCATCCCTATGGATCGTCCAGGTCCCCAGTGGGAAGGAGGTGCTGGTCTCTGCCCCAGCACTTCGTGGCATGAGGGAATTTCCTCCCTCCAGGGACAATTTCAACTGGAAAACCCCTTGATCCCTTGGAGCCAGGCTCTGGTCGCTCCATAAGTTCCACAGTAGAGGGTCCAGGAGGCTTTTTGCCTCCTCTTTTGCCTCCTGGCACAGTCAGAGGGAGTGCCTCGATGCCCCTGGAGCAGCCTCAGATCCGAGGGAAGCTGGGCCTCCCCCGCTGCCGGGGCTGCGATCCCAGCGCTGGTCACGCTCAATCCCATTGTTCTGCCGAGTTACCCGGAACGCCTTTCCATCCTTTCCATCCTTTCCAGCGGGGATTTACCGCCCTGCCCACGAACAGCCCGGGGCTGTCCCGAGCCAGAGGGGTTTGATAAGCCCTGACCCGGTTCTGTGAGCTCTGTGCCTCAGCAAGGGCCCTTTTCCTGCCGGAGCTCCTGGGCTCTGCTCCCCGGGGCCCTGGGCCGGGGCTGGGAGCGCTGCCCCGCGCCTGCCCGCAGTGTCCCGAGCTGTGTCGTGCCTGGCAGCCGTTCCCGTGCCTGGCAGCCGTTCCGTGCAGCGGGAGCAGCTGCCGCCCTCCCCAGCATCTGCTGCGCGCCCTTGCAGGGGGGCAGCCCGGGCTTTGGGAAAGGGCTCGGTGGCTGCTGCCCTGGGAAAGCAGCCGCGAGCAGCTGCTGCCAGCCCCCGGACCGGGCTGGGGAGGAGGCTTGGGAGCTTCCTGAGCACGGGCTGGAGCGGGTTTGACTTCCCTGGGAAGCTGTTCCTGAATTAACCCCGTAGGAACGGCCCTGGAAAAACTGCCCGGCCATCAACCCCTGCCGGCTCCGGTCCTCCATTCCAGGGATTTTCCCTAAGAAATCCCATTGCCGGTGGTGTGCCTTTTTGGGGGAGGGAAACATGGAATTTTTCCCCTGAAATAGGAAGGATTTGACAGATTTATTTGTGGTTTATATATTTACATGGACAAATGTTCAATATCCATGTGATACTTTACATAATTCTATGCAGAATTTTATAATATTGATTGACTTGTTATATAATTATACTGAAAATTTTGAATATTTATGTGACGTTTTGCATATTTCTGTGTTTGATCAGAAATACTGAAAGGGAAGCTTTGCACATTGATATATAAAATTCTGAAATATTTCTATAATATTTCACATGTTTCTGCATAAATTTGGGCACTATTGATGAGCTATTTTTTATATTTACATATTTATTTTATACATTTCTCTGTAAAATCACTCAGGTCTCCAAGCCCTGCCCACTGCCCCCACTCTGGCCTCTCACTGTCAGAGCTAAATTCCACATTTTCCCCTTGTTCTTCGAGTCTCTCTCCAGCTTCTCATTGCCAGGAACGTCCTTTGTGCCACAGAGGAATTCCTGGTTTTCCTAGACCAAGGCAGTTCTGAAACACAGAAACCTGGGTGTGAGCGTGGGTGCCTCCAGTGCCCAGTTTTCCCTTTGAGTCAGTATTTTTGGAATTAATAGTCCTAGCGGTGATCTAAAATTTAAAATTCCGTGTTTTCCACCTGTCTTCTAAAATTCCTCAAATACCTGGGCTGGAGCTCAGGATTCCTGAACTGTTTTCTGTTAAACCTTCATGTTAGAGGAAAAAACCAGCATCCTGCTCCACCAGACAAAGACTTTGGGACTGTTATCCCCGATTTTCGTCCGGGGAGCCCAGACCCTGCCCAGCAGAGAGCCGGGCGTGCTGCGGGGAGCAAGCGCTGCGGATCAAGCAGCCCCCACCCCCCGGCTCCATCTGCCCCTGGGTCCTGCATTCCTGCCGGCCTTTCCTACAGCTGCTGCTAAAAATAACGGAGGCACGCGGCTCCGGGGCTGCGGCTCCGGTGTCTGCCCCGCTGCTCCGGGGCTGCTCTGCTCCACCAGGCTGGGGCGGCTCCTCCTGCAGAGCCAAACTTCCCCAAACGTCCCGGCTTCAGCAGAAATGTGCTCCCTGCTCCTCAACGGGGTTCAGCAGAAATGTGCACCCCTGCTCCTTGGTGGGATTCAGCAGAAATGTGCACCCCCGCTCCTCGCTGGGATTCAGCAGAAATGTGCTCCCTGCTCCTCGCCCGGGTTCAGCAGAAATGTGCTCCCTGCTCCCCACCCAGCGAGGCAGGAGGACGTGCAGATGGAGCTTTCCTAAGATTTAATAGGGAAGGTTTTCCCCTAAATTCGTAATTCCTGAAGGAACCAAGCCCTGAGCGGTTCAGGAGTGGCCAAGCTGGTGATTTCCATGTCTGAGCCAGGGTTTTCTGTGTCCCAAACAGACTTTTGGCAGCTGACCTTGCTTTTCGGCAGCTAACCCAAATGTTGGTTTTAAAGATAAACTTTTCAAATGGTTGAATTTGGAAATTTCTTAACCACCTCAAATTTTCTGCTGGCATCAGCAGGAGAGGCAGTTGATATTCCCATATTTTTAATATGAGTATGGGTCCGTACTCGTCACCTGCACTGTCTTGGTCAAAGGATGCATGGATGGGTCTTTCCCAGGGGCTTAAAAGGAAGTTTTTCCCCTAAAACTCAGAATTTCTGAAGAAACCAAAACCTGAGTGGTCCTAAAGTGGCCAAGCCAGGGATTTTCATGTCTGAGCCGAAGTTTTGGCAGCGGAACCATACATTGATTTTAAGGATCAACTCTCCAAATGGTTAAATTCCCAGATTTTATAATGACCTCAGCTTGCCCCCTCTGCCCCTTCCCATTCCCTCCCTGCTCATTTTTTTTTAACCATTGCTGCATTTCTGTGTTTCCCACAGGAAGATTGTAGGGAAGATAGATGCGGATGGGGATGGGTTTGTGACAGTGGAGGAGCTGAAGGCCTGGATCAAGTTTGCCCAAAAGCGCTGGATTTACGAGGATGTGGAGCGCCAGTGGAAGGGCCACGACCTCAACGAGGACGGGCTTGTTTCCTGGGAGGAGTATAAAAATGCCACCTATGGATATATCCTGGGTAGGTCCTGGCTCTTGGGATGGGCCTTTCCTGGAGCCAGCAGCTGCTCTGCTTCGGGTCACCAAGGGTCCGGGGGGTGGAGATGGATCAGGGTGGGCTTGTGGTCAGTGGGTGGTCAGGGGTCAGGGTGGGCTCGTGGCACAGTGGTCAGTGGGTGGTCAGGGGTCAGGGTGGGCTCATGGAGTGATGGTCAGTGGGTGGTCAGGGATCAGGGTGGGCTCATGGAGTGATGGTCAGTGGGTGGTTATGGATCAGGATGGGCTCATAGCACAATGGTCAGTGGGAGGTCAGGGGTCAGGATGGGCTCATGGAGTGATGGTCAGTGGGAGGTCAGGGGTCAGGATGGGCTCATGGAGTGATGGTCAGTGGGAGGTCAGGGATCAGGGTGGGCTCATGGAGTGATGGTCAGTGGGAGGTCAGGGATCAGGGTGGGCTCATGGAGTGATGGTCAGTGGGAGGTCAGGGATCAGGGTGGGCTCATGGAGTGATGGTCAGTGGGTGGTCAGGGATCAGGGTGGGCTCATGGAGTGATGGTCAGTGGGAGGTCAGGGATCAGGGTGGGCTCATGGAGTGATGGTCAGTGGGAGGTCAGGGATCAGGGTGGGCTCATGGAGTGATGGTCAGTGGGAGGTCAGGGATCAGGATGGGCTCATGGCACAATGGTCAGTGAGTGGTCAGGGGTCAGGATGGGCTCATGGAGTGATGGTTGGTGGGATGGATGCAGATCCAGATGAGGTTGTGGTGGAACGGGAGTTTGGGGCCTGGATTAGGGAGGCCCAGAGGAAGTTGTGGTTGAGAGTGTGGAGTGGTGCCGGGCTGGCACTTGGCTGACCTGAGAAGGATTTTTCCCCTGGGATAAGCACAGGAATATGATGTAGGACGTGGCCTTGGTATACATGGGACCAGCTGGAGCAGATGTCCCCAATATGTTTCACTTTAAAACCTCTAAAACTGTACAAATTGACCTCCTGGTGGCATTAGCAAAGAGAAATCCAAGGGAAAAAAAAAACCAAAATACATGGAAATCTCCACAATGGGAAGTTTACGCAGCCCACACCCTCCTTTTCCCCTCTGCAGCCACACTTGGGCATTATTGATGTCCCTGGTAACAAATGCAGCTCTGGGCTGAATCCAGGTGATTTTGGGATGAATGGCATGTGGGAATGGGGCTTTCCAGCCCTTTGGAATTCCTGGCTTGTGGGGGAATTTGGGACCTGCAGGTGGAACCCAGTGATCCGCGGCTGTGGAGCCACCTTGGTGTGCCCATTGCGTCCCTAAACCCAAAAACCACTAGCAGAGATTTCAGTTGCTTTCCCTTGTCCTGGGAGCAGTGTTAGACCCCAGAACTCGGGGATTTTGGGACAGGTGCTGGGCCAGCAGTGTGGCACGGCTTCAGACATCCCTGGGAGTGAGGGAAGCAGCAGCTCTTTTGGGGTTAAAACCTTAAACCGTCAAGCGCTGTGCCAGCTCTGGCCTCCAGCACTGTAGACCGGCCCGGGTGGAGGAGCTGCAGCTCTGGAGTGTCAAATCCACTCTAATTTCCTAAATATTGCCAAAAATAGTCAAACTGCTCCACGGGATGTGCAGAGGGGGAGCTGCTGCACAGGAGGCTCATCCATCTCCCTTGGGATCGGGGAGGATCTGGATTTGCTGTGCTGGTGGCCAGGAAGGGCCCCGTGACACCCCTGGGCTGGGGCAGCACCTCCCAGACCTCCCTTTGCCATGGGTTTCTGGGCTCTGGGCTAATCTGCCTGTGTGAATCCAGCCTGGAAGGGGGCAGAGAGGTGCTGGGAAGGGTTTGAGCACCATTTGAGGGGTCTGGGGTGGCATTTCGGACCTGCAGGTGTCGGATAGGGAAAAGTGTGAGCATTCACGAGGAAAAGCCTTAATGGGAGAACCCTGAGGTAGGAGAACCCCCTTGATGAGCTGAAGGAGCAGCTCCCTGCCGCAGTCTGGCAGCGCTGGGGAGTGCCCAGCCCCAGTTCCAAAGCTGGAACAGTGCTGGAGGCTGCGTGCCCTTGGCAGGCCCCAGTGCAGCCTCCACTCGCGCTGCTCCCACATACTTGTGTCCTTACGGAGTGCCGGGAGGATCCTGCCTCACGCTCTGGCTCCAGCTCCTCTCGGCAGGAATTACTTTTCCACAGCTCCTTGCTGCTCAAATGTTCCCCTGTCTTCTCCTCGCTCCCCTCCCTGGCCAGAGCGGGGCTGGAATGCCTCTGGAAGTGCCTCCTGAGTGTTGACCCGTGGCCAAGGGCTGCATGGGGCCAGGCATTGCCCTCGGCTGCTCTGGAGGGTCCAGAATGGGGTGTTTTGTCAGCAAAACGAGGTGCTGGGAGTGGTTTTATTAATTAATTAATTACACACCAGGATGAGTCACTGGGAGGCCCCCAGAAGTGTCACGGAGCAGTGTGGGGTTCTGCTGGGGGGAGTCCTGGGAAGCAGGGAATATCAAGTGATAAACGTCCAAGAGCTTCATCTGAGACTGGAAATTGCTTTGAAACTCCCTTCAAAATCAGGATATCATCATCATCACCACTCCTGTTTTTGTTAATTCCTCAATCCCGTGGTGGGATCCGAAACCAGGACACAAGATGTTGGGTTGAGTTTGTGGCTTTGCTGCCGTACTCTGAGCAAAACCCCCCGGCTCTGTCTGCTTCCCCTCCCTCTGCTCCCCCAAACCTCCCCCAGCCCAGGGACCAAGGCAGGAAGTAACTTCGGGGGCTTTGGGAGCGTTTAACCCTTTTTAACCCATCTGCCCTGCCACCACTCCCCCATCAAACCCATTAATTAGCCTAACAGCAATTAAGGAATCATCTGTTAATGGCGCTGGTCCTGAAGGTTTCCTTGTTTGGGGCTATGCTGCTTCTCAAGGCAAAACCTTGGCAACAGAATGGGGAATTTGGGGTTCATTCTGTCCTAGAGCTGCCTTAAAGTCAAAATCTTGGGATATTTAATGGATGCTCCAGAGCTCCTTATTCCCGAGCCCCTTAATGCAGGGCTCCCCAATGCCTGCCTTTTGCCCCGGGTAACAGCAGGGACACGGGGGCTTTGGGACCTCCTTATCAGGTGGGGCCTGGCTCTGGTTTAACTTAAGCAGAGCGTGGCAGTGTCCCCCAGGATCCACGCTGCCCAGGGCTGCTGGACACTGCCGTGTCCGTGGCTGCTGTCCTGCTGCTGGCGGGGCCGTGCCGAGCGGCCACGCGTGCCCCGCGGCCCCACCCGGCCGGTGCCTGCTGGCCCTGTCCCTGCCAGCAGCGAGTCAGATCCCCTTACACATTCCCTCCCAAAATAGTTCACGCTGAGCCTCTGGCCGTGCCGGCCAAAGCCCCCAGGGCCTGTCTTTTGGGGCCTCTCCCTGGGAATGTCATGATCCCTCCTCCTGGGAGTGGGCACAGCAGAGGAGTGGTGGCTGAGCCTCTGCTGGCAAAGGGTCGGGAGGCTGTGCCGAGAGGGAGGGAGGAAGTTGAGTTTGAGGTTGGGTGGAGGATGTTGAGGTCGCGTTGAGGAAGTTGAGGATGAGAAGGTTCTGTTCAGGCGGTTGAGTGGGGGAGGTTGAGGTTGGGTTGAGGAGATTGAAGTTGTCTTGAGGTTGAAACTGAGAGGAAGCTGAGGTTCAGCGGAGGAGGTTGAGCTTGAGCCGAGGTCGAGCTGAGAGTGCTGGGTTGGGTTGAGGCTGTGTTGGTGGCTGCCGGGTTCTCACCGTGCCCGAGCTGACGCGGGTGCTCCCCGCGCTCCCACAGACGATCCGGACCCGGACGACGGCTTCAACTACAAGCAGATGATGGTGCGGGACGAGCGGCGCTTCAAGATGGCCGACAAGGACGGGGACCTGGCCGCCACCAAGGAGGAGTTCACGGCCTTCCTGCACCCCGAGGAGTACGACTACATGAAGGACATCGTCGTGCAGGTGGGGCCGGACACAGGCACTTTGGGGAGCTCTGGTGGCGGGTGGTCTCTGAGGGGCAGGAGTTGCCTCGGGCCCGGCTCACGCTGGCATCTTCTTGCAGGAAACCATGGAGGACATCGACAAGAACGGCGACGGTTTCATTGACCTGGAGGAGTACATCGGTGAGACACCAGTGCTGCTGCTCCATGTCCTGTCCGTGTCCCCTCAGTGTCCCCCTCCTGGCCACAGCCACCGTGTCCTTCCCAGTCCTCCCCCTCACAGAGTGTTCTTCTCTCTCAACTTCCACCTGGCCCTAGGCCTCCACCGAGGATTTTCGGGTGAAATCATGGCATTAGCAAGGTGGTGCTTTGGGGTTTTGGGGATGGATTTAGGGAGCTCTAGGCTTTGGGTCCATCCTTGGGGTGGGGACAGGGCCGTGGGGCTGATGCCGACCCCGCTGTCCCCCCAGGTGACATGTACAGCCAGGACGGTGATGCTGATGAGCCCGAGTGGGTGAAGACGGAGCGGGAACAGTTCGTGGAGTTCCGGGACAAGAACCGGGACGGGAAGATGGACAAGGAGGAGACCAAGGATTGGATCCTGCCCTCAGACTACGACCACGCCGAGGCTGAGGCCCGGCACCTCGTCTATGAGTCCGACCAGGACAAGGTGGGCCAGCAGCTCTGGGGGGATCTGGAGGGAGGGATGGGGAAGCAGCGGGACGGGGAAATAGCGGGATGTGGCATTCCCTGCAGGACGGGAAGCTGACGCGGGAGGAGATCGTGGACAAGTCAGACCTGTTCGTGGGCAGCCAGGCCACGGACTTCGGGGAGGCGCTGGTGCGGCACGACGAGTTCTAGGCGTCGCCGGCACCGCCCGTGGGCTCCGTCCCTCGCCGAGGCCGCTCCTGCCGCGGAGAAACCCTCCCGGCTCCCGGGGGCTCGGGAACGCCACGCTCCCCCGCACCTGGGGCTCGTCTCGTTGTGGGTTTTCCCCGGATTTTAACGACTTTTGGGTTATTTTTGTATGTTTTGGTTTTACCACGTGTGGGATCAGCTCCCCTGGCGCGGGGGCGGCGGAGGGGCTGCTCGGGGCTGCGGGGCCCGGGGGCCTGGGGGGGAGCGGGAAGTTCACAGAGGGGTTGGGGTTGGAATTGCAGTTGGAATAAAAAATTAGAATTGGAATTGGAATTAAAGTTGAAATTGAAATTAAAATTGGAATCTGAATTGGACTGAAATTTGAATTAAAAATGGAATTGGAATTAAACGTTGAAATCAAAGTTGAAAATTGAAACTGAAATGGAATTGGAACCAAATAAGTGAAATTGAATTAAACGGAAACACTGATGTGAATTGGAATGAAAAGTGAACGTTGAAATGAAACCCAAAGAAAACCCCAAAAACCGTCAGAGCAGCAGCAGGACCCGGGGGTGACCCGGAGGTGACCCCAGGGAGGTTGGACCCTCCTCCCCTGTCGCTGCCCCGTGGGATCTGGGCAAGACCCTTCCCCCCAGCCCCGCTCCAAGTGCCTTGAATCCCCCAGACCCCTGGGGGAGGGCCTCATCCCACCCCGCTCTGGGACAATTCCCAAGATTTTCTCTCTTCTGTGTTGTTTGTCCCCCTGCAGCCACCAGAGCTGCGTGGAATTGGGCCCGGCCATCTCCAAATTCCCAGGTTTTCCTTTAAATCCTTTCCCAAAGGTTTCCAAGGGCTGACCGGATCCTCCCCTCTCCTCCTCTTTCTACTCCTCCTTTTCCTCCCCTCCCTAAATCCAGTGGTAAGTGGGTTGGGAATATGGCCTCATGCGGGGCTTGGGAATCCGGGAATGCTGGGGGTGATCTGGGAATGTCGGGGTTGGTTTGGGACACCAGGGATGATTTGGGACACAGGAAGTGATTTTTGGAACCCTGGGAAAGCCTCTGGTGCAGCCCCCCAGCCCTGCAACAGCCCCTCTCCTGACATCCCCCGGCTCCCATCCACGAGGATTTGGGGCCCTGTGACAACTCCAAACATGGATTTTTTGCCTCCTCCGGGTTTATTCCTCGGTTTTCTCCTCGGGCTGATTGAAGGGATCCGGATCGGTTGGAACTCAATAAAACTGTTTAACCCCCGATGGGCCGAGGGGGACGGACCCCAGTTCCCTGTTTCCCCCAAACCGGGGTCTGGGAGAGCCCCCTTGGACTGAGCCAGAAGGTTCAGGCAGTGGGGGCCCTGAGGAGGGGAGGGGGGAACTGGGTGGGGATGTGGGGGCACACGAGGCCTGTGGGCTCGGGGGGCTCAGCCCCACAGAGGGAATCCAGCCCCATGGATGGGGAGCTCAGCCCCGCGGAGGGGGGCCCTTAGGTCCCACCCCAGCCCCACAGATGGAGATGGGTGGCACCATCCCACCTCCCTGCCCTCCCTGTGTGTGAGGCCTGAAGGGGGGACAAGGGAGCAGGGTCCCCCCGTGGCACCACCATGGAGCACAGCCACCCCCGGACCCATCCTGCCCCACGGCGGGGCACAGCTTCCCCTGGCACCCACCCTCTCTCCCTGCCATGGGGCACAGCCACTCCCAGGACCTGTCCCACCCTGCAGTGGGGCACAGCCACCCCTGGGACCCCCATCCCACCCAGCCATGGGGCACAGCCTCCACCGAGGCCTCCATGCCATCCCACCATGTGGCACAGCCAGCGCTCGGCTCCCCCATTGCCACCCTGCAGTGGGGCACGGCTGCCCCTGTGACACCCGTGCCCTGTCCCACAGTGCCAGGTGCCTGCAGTGGGGCACGGCTGCCCCTGTGACGCCCGTGCCCTGTCCCACAATCCCGGGTGCTCAGTGGGGCACGGCTGCCCCTGTGACACCCGTGCCCTGTCCCACAGTGCCAGGTGCCTGCAGTGGGGCACAGCTGCCCCTGTGACACCCGTGCCCTGTCCCACAGTGCCAGGTGCCTGCAGTGGGGCACGGCTGCCCCTGTGACACCTGTGCCCTGTCCCACAGTCCCGGGTGCTCAGCGGGGCACGGCTGCCCCTGTGACGCCCGTGCCTGTCCCACAGTGCCAGGTTCCTGCAGTGGGGCACGGCTGCCCCTGTGACACCCGTGCCTGTCCCACAGTCCCGGGTGCTCAGCGGGTCCCCGTTGCGCTCAGACCGCGGCCATGGTTTATTGTCCCACCCGCGCTACATCCTAGGCTGGCCGGGGCCCCCGGCCCCCAGGGCAGAGCCGGCCCCGCAGTGGGGGCAGCTGGGGGGCAGCCGGGGGTCCCGGGGGCTGGGGCGGTGCCGGAGCCCCTCAGCTGGGGCCGACCTGGCTGGAGGACACAGAGGAGACCTCGGTGCGCTGGGCCGAGCTGGACACCTCGGAGTCGTCTGACATGGGCCGCCCGCACACCGTCTCCATGATGCAGGCGCGGAACTGCGGGGACACGGGAGAGGGGACAGCTCAGCCTGGGGGTCCCACCGCTCCTGTGTCTGGCCCTGGCACTGTCCTCACGCCCTCAGATGCCACACTGGCCCCATCTCCTGTCTCTGGGGTCATGGTACCC
Organism: Motacilla alba alba; assembly: GCF_015832195.1. Lineage (NCBI taxonomy): Eukaryota > Metazoa > Chordata > Aves > Passeriformes > Motacillidae > Motacilla > Motacilla alba. The sequence goes on along the minus strand of NC_052031.1, from coordinate 231,255 downwards.
CTCGCCGTGCAGGTGTTCCTGGATGTGCCATCCCCGGGTGTCCCTGGTCCCGCAGTGTCCTTGGGCACCCCTGCATGTCCCTGCTGCCCCAGTGTCCTGGGGTGTCCCCATCTTCTCTGTGTCCCTCTTGCCAATGCTGTCCCCTAATCCGAGGGTCCTGAGGTGTGCCCCCACACGGGTATCCCTGGGCGTTCCCCAGGCTTGGGTCTCCCTGAGTGTCCCAGGTCCTCGGATATCCTCGGGCAACCCTGGATGCCCCATCAGCAGGTGTCCCTGGGTGTCCTCTTCGCCCTTGTGTCCTGGGTGTCCCCCTCCCCATGCCTCTGCGGGTGTCCCGGTGTCACAGGGGTCACCTGTTTGTTCATGAAGCAGTAGATGATGGGGTTGTAGACGCAGGAGCTCTTGGAGAAGAAGGCAGGGATGGTGACGAGGCGCAGGTCGATGCCGTGGTCGCGGTTGTTCACCATGTACATGGCCAGCGCCGCGTAGGGCACGTAGCACATGCAGAAGGACCCCACCATGACCACCACCATGCGCGACACCTCCCGCTCCGCCTTCTGCGTCGTGGCCGACTCCTGCTGCTGCGCCGCCACCTGTGCCAGGACAGGCACACCTTGGGCCCGCCCGGGCTGCCAGCCCCCTGCCCCGGCTCCTGACCCCTGCCCATCCCCTGTGCAGCCCCCTGACCCCTGCCCATGCTCCTGTCTGCCCCCTGCCCATCCTCCTGCCTGTGCTCCTGCCCAACCTTCTGTCCCAGTCACCTCCCCTAATTCCTGCACCCCTTCGTCCCTCCAGTCACCCCTCCCTCCCTCCCGCTCCCCATCCTGCCCTCCCTCCCTCCCTGCTCACAGTCAATTCTCCATCTCTCCAGCCCTGTTCTCTCCCTCCCTCCCGCCCCCAGCCCCTCTCCACTCTCCCTCCCTCGCTCTCAGCCACAGGTGTGCCTGACCCCAATGCCCCCCGTGCCCCCCGTGCCCCCGGGACTCACGGCCCGCAGGGCGCTGAGCAGCTGGGAGTAGGAGAAGATGATGAGGGAGAGGGGGACGATGAAGCAGAAGATGAAGAGGAACCAGGTGTAGTACTCGCTCTTGTACTTGGTGCCCACCGTGTACCAGTCCGGGCCACAGGAGCACTGCAGCCCCTCGGGGATGTACCTGCAGACCTGTGCTCAGCCCCCGCTCTGCACCGCGGGGCACCCCCGCTGCCCCCACAGCGCCCCGTGCCACTCCTGGTGCCTCGAGCGACCAGGCACCCCCACGGCCCCCCACGCGCCATCTGTTCCACCCCTGCCCCCTGTGTCCCACCTGCTCCAGCCGAAGAAGGGGGGGATGGCGACGCCGACGCCGATGATCCAGGTGGCCGCCACCACCAGCAGCGCGTGGCGGGAGTTGAAGCGGAAGTTGCCGAAGGGTTTGCAGATGACGATGTAGCGCTCGAAGGCCAGGAAGGCCAAGGACCACCCTGTCACCAGCCCTGGGGGAGCAAGGCCACCGCTGGCCCCACACAGCTGCCCGTGGCCACCGGGGCGCGGGGTCACTGCAACTCCCGTAGCCCCCCAGGCCCCCGGGTCACCCCAAGTGCTGCGGCCCCGGTAGAATGCAGTGATCACCCCTCCCCTGAGGCCTCAGTGGTCACCCCAGCGCCTCCAGCCACAACAGATCACAGGGCTCAACCCCACCCATGGCCCTTACCCACTCTGCCACCCTCAGCCCCACCAGACCCCAGAGGTCACCCCCGCTTCCCCAGCCCCAGAAGAGCATGATGGTCACCCCCACTTCCAGCCCCACCAGACCCCAGTGGTCACCCCAGCTTCCCCTGCCCCAGAAGAGCATGATGGTCACCCCCACCTCCAGCTCCACCAGACCCCAGTGGTCGCCCCAACTCCTACAGTCCCACCCAACTACAGTGGTCAACTCCCGAATGTCCAGAAGGTCACCCCAATGCCTGCACCCCAGCAGCCCATGGCAGGCACCCAACTCCTATAGCTTTAGCAGATGTGGTGGTCCATGATGCCTTGAGCCCTCCCAGACCGTGGTGGTCACCCCAACGCCCACAGCCCCCGTGGGAGATCACTGTGGCCACCTCTGGCCCCAGCAGCCCCCAGTGGTCACTCCATCGTCTCTGGCCGCCGCAGCCCGGGCGCCCCCGCGGTCCCCTCGTACCTCCGGTGGCCCCTGCAAAGCCCTCAAAGGCACACATGTGCTTCCCGAAGACAAAGTATCCCTGGGAGCTGGCGACGAAGACGGTGAAGATGCAGAAGACGCAGCACATGAGGCCGCTGACGGAGATGTTCACCAGGATGTAGTTGAGCGGCTGCCGCAGCTTCTTGTACTTGATGGTGACGATGAGGACGATGGCGTTCAGGGGCGTGCCCGCCACGAACACCAGGCCCATGAAGATGGTCTGCAGGTAGAAGGCCCACATGGGCGCGATGTGGTACTGGGGCCCATCCCAGGGCCCCACCGACGACTGGTTCTTGAACAGGTAGAACTCTTCCTCGTCCATGGCGGCGGTGGCGGGGGGGGGGCGCCCACCCCCCTGATATACCCTGCGCCCCCAAAGCTGCTTAGGGGGGATCAGGGCTCAGCCCGGCCAAACTTGGGGATTAGGGTGGGCTAAACCGGGCTCAGCCCCTAATCGGCCCCCTGAGCCGGGTCGAGCCGATTGCCGGAGCTCTGGAGGATTTGGGGGGGGGGGGGGGGGCAGAAGGGCTCCCCCCAACATCTGGGTCTGGGGAGGGTCCCCAGGGGTCTCCAAGCTTGATCCTGCTCCTCCTGAGGAGTTCAGGTGTCCCCAGCTGTTCCCAAGCCCAAGTCTTGGTCCCACCACAACGGCCACGTGTCCCCAGCCTTAGTCCTGATCCCTCAGTGTGCCCCAGCGATCCCCAAGCTCTGTCCCGGTCACCCCCAGAATGGCCAGATGTCCCCAGGGGTCCCCAGGTGTCTCCAGCCTTGATCCCACTCCCCCGGGATGGCCCAGCCCCGGATGCCTTGGGGAGAACTCGGAGCTTCCCTCATGAGCTTGCCCGCTGCCCCCACCCCAGCACCCCAGGGTGCCCCCCAAGTGTTTCCCCCCTCAAGCAATTGTCCCCAGCTTAGGCTTGGGGGATCCCTGTGCTGGGGAGACCCCACGTGAGGCGGGGGGAGTCTGGGGGTGTCTGAGAGGAGGTGTTCATTTTGGGGGTGCAGTGCTGGGGGCTCGTTGCTGGGGGGTCCCTTTGGGGGTGTGCTGCTGGGACTCAAGTCCCAGAAGATTCCCAGCGTTTCCTGCCCTCCCTCCCCCCTCCTTCCCTCCCCCAGCCTGCGGCACCCCCGGGGAACAGGAAGGATGAGCAGAAGCTGCTTAGGGGGGGATTACAGGGCCCCCCCGGGCTGGGGGTGCCTATAAAGGCCAGCGCAGGGACCGCACTGTGGCACTGGGGACCCCCAGGGAGGGGAGCGCACTCGGGGGGAGGGGGACACGCCCAGGGGACGCTGTGCCCCTGGGGAGAGTGTGGGGGTGCCCACCCTGGGGGTGCCCCGGGGCACCTGAGGGTCTGCCCAGCTCTGGGGCAGAGGTGGGGCATGGGCGGCTCAGGGACGGGGCCAGGGGAGGAACAGGGGGATTGGGTGGGCTGAACCCCCAGCCCATGCTTTACTGGGCTGTGCAGAGCTGTACTGGGCCGTATTGGCCTGTACTGGTTTGTACTGGTTTTCTGGGCTGTACGGCGTTGTACTGGGCTGTACTGGACTATGCTGGGCTGTACTGCACTGCGTTGTGCCACGGGATTGTACTGCGTCCTGCTGGGTTGTGCTGGGTCTGGTCCTCTGTCCCAGGCTGCACTGGGCTCAACAGGGCCATGCTGGGCTGTGCTGGGCTCAACAGGGCCATGCTGGGCTGTACTGGGTCAGGTCAGCTCTGCTGGTGCTGTACTGGGCATCCCCATGGAGGGGCACCCCCAAATGGTGCCACAGGGTGGTCACCCAGGGGACAGACACCCCACAAAGGTCCCCCTGTCCCCCCCGTGCGCTCGCCGTGTCCCCTGTGGAGCGGTGGTCCCTGGGGCTGGGGGCTGCGGAGGGGGGACACGGCACAGGGCGTGGGGGGCACGGCTGGGGCTGGATGGGCTGGGAGGGCTTTTCCAGCCGCAGGGATCCTGGGCTCTGCGCTGCTGGAGGGCGGCCACGGAGCGGGGAAGGGACTCGGGGTGCTGCGAGCAGAAGGAGGTGCTGGGCGTGGAGCTCCGGGGACTGCAGCGCCACTGCCAGCCCTGCTGGGACCCCCGGCACCCACCAGCGCCCACCGGTACCGGGAGCACCCACCGGTACTGGGAGCACCCACCGGTACTGGCAGTGCCCACCGGTACCGGCAGCGCCACCTCCACACGGGACCCCCGGCCCCCCCCAGCCCCCCAGTGCTCTGTCTCCAGCCCCATGGCCCCCACGGGACTCCCAGGGCCTCCAGGCCGCTGCTCTTGTGCCCTCCCGGATGTCCCAGCTGTCCCCCTGGCCACGTTCCCTGTGTCCCTCTGTCCCTGTTCCCCTCGTTCTGTCCCTTACACCCCTCAGCCCCGTCCCCCTGGTCCCCTGTGTCGCCCTGTTCCCCTCCGTGTGCCCCAGGCTGCCGGTGGTCCCCTCCCCATGCCACCCCACCCTGAGGACCCTGAGTGCCTCCAGCCCAGCGCCCAGAGGAAACCAGAGCCAGGGACAGGCTGGGGGGCGCTGGCCTCAGGGTGTCACCACCGGCAGCAGCGGCTCTGCCCTATGGTCCCTGCCCAGGAGACACTGGTGGGGTCACGTCCTCTGTCCCCTCATCGTGGCCTCCACCATCATCTTCCTCTGCCCCAGCTGCGGCAGAGCCGAGACCCCGGGGGGCTCTGGGACCCCCCGACTGCCCCAGCAGCATCCTGACCCCCATCCTGGACTGCACTGACCCCCCCGCAGTGCCCTGACTGCTCAGGCCCCCCTGGACCTGCCTCGGCCTCCCAAACACGCTGCCCCCCCTCCCAGCCCACCCTGACCCCCCACGATCCCCTCGCTCTCCTTCCCACACCCGCCGTGGTTTGGGGGTTCTGCTGGGGGACCCTGTCGCATTCCGCCCCCACCCCCGTTGGGTGCCCCCCTGCCCGGGGTATTTTGGGGGATGATGTGTTGGGGGTGCCCCCCCAGCGCGTGCCCCCCCGGGTATTTTGGGTGCCGGTGCGTGGCTCTGACTCGGCAGGTTATTTTTAGGTGCTGGCGCAGGCGCCACCGCGTCACCCCCCCCACGTCACCCCCCCACGTCACCCCTTGTCACCCGTTGTCACCTCGGGGTGCACCCGCACCGCCCCCCCCTTCCCTTGGAAGCTTCCAGGGCAGACACCGGAACAGGGGGAACACGACACTCCCCAAATGGCCCCCCCAAGGGACCCAGATGTGGGTCACCCGAGTGTCCCCCCCGCCCCTCCCCAGGGTGTTGAGGAGGCCTCGGGTGTCCGGAATGGGGGGGGACACAAGAGAGATTCGGGGGACAGCGGGGTTCAGGGCGCTCCCCAAATATGACCGAACCCCCTCCCCAGGCATGTGTCACTGCCATGGGGAAACTGAGGCACGGCCAGGGGCACCCACAGCTGGAGACACCGGGGGGGCTGGGTGGGGGTTCCACGGCGGGAGTGGTCCTGGGGAGGGGGTCCCGGTGGGAGGGGATCCTGGGAGGGTCTCTGGGAGCTTGGTTGTGCCCCTCGGGGCTGGGGGAGAGTTTTTATGTGAGTTCTTCAGGGGTTCCCAAGGGGAAGGGATGAGTGAGGGGGTTCCCAGTAAGACTGGGGGGCGTCTTTGGGGGGTTTTGGGGTGCGTTGTAAAGTGGGGGGCTGCGGTGTGGGGGTATCAAGTACAGGTGCGTCAGGATAACAGGGTGTTGGGGTGCCTGGGCTATAGGGGGCTGGGGTTTTGGGATGTCGAGGTTGCAGGCATTTGGGATTATTGGAGGTGGATTCTGGACTTCGGCGGTGCCTAGATTTTGGGGTGCCAGAGTTTCAGGGGTGTCTGGTGTTGGGATTTGGGGTACCAGCGTTTCATGTAGGGAGGCTGGGCTACCTGGGGGCCGAGGTTTGGGGGTGCTCAGGTTTGAGGGTGCTGAGGTTTAGGCGTGCCAGTGGTTCAGCATGCAAAGGTTGGGGGTGCCAATGTCTGGGGGCAGGGGGTTCCCAGGTGCCGGAGTTTAGGAGTTTGTGACACTGCACTTCAGGGAATGTGGGGAGTTTTGGGGTGTTGGGGTGCCAGTGTTTGGGAGTCTGTGGGGGCCGGCGTTTCGGGGTGTTTGTGTTTGGGAGTGTCAGTGTTCGGGTGTGCCGGTGTTTGGGGTTACAGAGTTTTAGGGATGTCAGAGGTTTCGGGGTGCTGATGTCTGTGCGGTTTTGGAACTGCTGGGGTTTGGGGGTTTGGGGGTGCCGGGGTTTGGGGGAGCCTTGGTCCGGGAGTGCCGAAGTCGGGGTCTCCGGGGTGTGGTGCGATCTGGGGTTTCGGGAGGCGCCGGGTTCCGGGGTCTTGGGGGTGCCGGAGTGCGAGGTTTGAGGGGTGCCGGAGTCCGGGGGTCCGAGCTCTGGGGAGCGCCGCAGCCCGGCGGTTTTGGGGGTGCCGCTGTCTGGGGGTCCGGATGTGAGGCCGGGGCTGTAAATAGCGTCGGCCTGGCCCCCCACCCCCGGCCGGTCGGGCGGTCTTTCCGTCCCTCCGCTCGGTCCCTCCCCGGGACGGGGCGGGCCGGGCCGGGGCAGCGCTTAAAGCCGCCGCCGCCCCCCGGCCCCGCCACTTGCCGCCGTCGCCCCCGGCCCAGGAGCGCTCTTGGGACGCATCGCGAACACACAGGACCCCGCCGCCCCGGGAACTAATCGGGAACCGACCCGCGAACCTTCCGGACCCCCCAGCCCTCCGGGACCCGCCGCTCCGCTCCGGGAACCCACCGGGAACCAACCCCACCAGCGGGAACTTGCACCGGGACAGAGCCAGGACACCAGCCCCGACCCCGGCAGTGGGACCCTTCCCAGGACACCGGTACCGAGCTGAGAACCCCTCTCGGGACAGCGGGACTGAGACGGGACCCCGTCCTCAGCACCCGTACTGACCCCGGGGACCAGGACCCTCCCTGGGCACCGGGACTGACCGAGGACACCGTCCCCCATCGCCGGGAACTGGGACCCCATCCAGGATACAGCCGCCCACTCGGATCCCTCCCCCGGAACCGGGACTGACCCAGGACGCCATCCCCGGCACCGGGACCCATAGCGGGCACCCGCAGCCACCCAGGGCCCCACCCGGGACACCGGCTCTGACCCAGGACACCGACCCCGACCCAGGACACCGGCCCCCAGCGCCAGCTTTGCCGCCGGGACCCAGAACTCCCACCCCGGGCACCCACAGGACCCCCACAGGACACCCACACCGATTTGGGACCCACACCCGCGGTACCAGGATCCCTTCGGGACACCGGGACTGACCCACGACCCCCACCCAGCTCCAGAGGTGACCCAGGACTCCCCCCCCACCCCCTCGGGACCCTCCACAGCACCCCGGAACCCCCCTGCCCATCGAGGAGCCCCCGACCCCGCCAGGATGAACTCTACTTACGAGGCAGCGCCGGGTGAGGACCCCGAGGAGCTCCCGGCCACCGAGAAGGACCTTGCGGAGGACGCGCCCTGGAAGAAGATCCAGCAGAACACGTTCACGCGCTGGTGCAACGAGCACCTCAAGTGTGTGCAGAAGCGCATCGTGGACCTCCAGCGCGACCTGAGCGACGGGCTGCGCCTCATCGCGCTGCTCGAGGTGCTCAGCCAGAAGAAGATGGGGCGCAAGCACCACCCGCGCCCCAACTTCCGCCAGATGAAGCTGGAGAACGTCTCGGTGGCCCTCGAGTTCCTGGAGCGGGAGCACATCAAGCTCGTGTCCATTGGTGGGTGTGCCTGTGGGGGGACAGTGCCCGGGGGTGGGCAAGGGGGACAGTGCCCGTGGGTGTGTGTGTGGGGGGACAGTGCCCATGGGTGTGCCTGTGGGGGGACAGTGCCCATTGGGGGGGTGGGCAAGGGGGACAGTGCCCATGGAGGGTGGGCAGGGGGCGTGTGAGGGTGAAGGGGAATGGGGACGGTGAGTGTGCAAGGGCAGGGGCAGGGGTGGTGCCCTGGGAGGAGGGCGGCTGTGGGTACACAGTGAGGACAGGCTGGCGGTGAGCGTGCCAGGACAAGGCCAATGGACAAGTGAGGATGAGGAATGAGTGTGCAAGGGTGGCCGTGATGGGGCAGTGGGAATCGAGGGTGAGTGTACGAGGACAGGGGTGGACAAGTGAGGAGACACGGATGAGTGTGTAAAGGGAGGGGATGGATGGGTGTGAATAGGGGAGAGTGCACGGATGGGGAATGGAGGAGTGGGAGTGGAGGATGAGTGTGCAAGGGGCGTGATGGACAAAGAGGATGGGCCCGTGGGCGAGTGTGCAAGAGCAGGGTGATGGATGAATGGGAACGGAGGATGTGTGCAAGAGCGAGGCCGAAGGACAGATGAGAATGGGGATGAATGTGCAAGGGGAGACAGGAGCAGGAGCGGGATGAGTGTGCGAGAGCGGTGGAGGAATGGGAGCGGGGGTGAGCGTGCAAGGCCGGAGGCACAGGCGGGGCGGCGGGCGGGCGTGCAGGGGTGAGCGTGCGGGGGCGGTGCGGTGTGCGGGCCGAGCCCGCCCGGGCCGTGCGGAGCGGGGGGGTCCGGCCCGTGCAGGGCCGTGCGGGGGGGCTGAGCTCACGCTTGGCTCGGGGCCGGGGCGCTGAGCTCACGCGCGGGGGGGCCCGGCCCGCACACGCACCCACCCCTCGCAGGGCCTCAGCGCCCACCCCCACCCGACAGCTGCAGGGTGACCCCCCCGGCACGGGGGGACGGCTTGTGACCCCCCCGGCACGGGGTAGGGCTTGCGGCCCCCCCGCACACATGCCCGTGAGCGGCCCCCCGCGCACGCCCGCACCCGGGGGTGCCAGACCCCCTCCCGCGGTGTCACCTCCCCCTCCCACGCGTGTCTCTGCCCCCTCCCGGGACCCCCCCCAGGTGTGACCCCAACTTTTTGGGACCTCCCAGGTGTTGCCCCCCCGGAGCTCCCGGCGGGGAGGGGTTTGTCCGCCCTCTCCCACATCCCCCCATTTCCTCCCTGAAACGCGATCGCTCGTGGGGGGAAGTGGCGGGGGAAGGGAGCGGGGGAGGGTCCGCTCCGCAGGGCGGTGGGGGAGGGACCGGGATGCCTCGGGCCCCCCTCCCCCCCAGCCCTCCCTTGCCTCAGTTTCCCCATGGTGGCACTCCAGGAATCCCTTGGGAAGGGCAGGGGTGTGGCATTCCAGGGTGCCCGCTTGGGGACCCCTCGGGTGCTCCCCGTTTGTGCCCCCCCAGGCAGTTCCCGGCGGGTGCTGGGGTCCCTGCAGGGTGTCGGTGCTCGGGGTGGACGGGGGCCACTGTCGTGGGGTCACTCCTGTGCCCCGGGATGTCCCCAGGCAGGTGTTGGGGTGCAGGGTCCAGTGGCACTGCGTGGGGTGTCGGGGTGCCCCGAGACGGGTGCGGGGGTCCGCCGCGTTGTGCCGCGGGACGTCGGGGTGCCAGGGGTCCCTGTGGTGGTGCTGTGGGGTTTCGGGGTGCCCCAGGCGGCTCCTCCCATTGTCGCCCCTTCCCGCAGACGGCCGGGACGGGAGCCTGAGGCTGATCCCGGGGCCGCGGCTGTCAGGGTGCGGGGGTCCCTCCAGCGGGTCCCACAGGATGTCGGGGTGCCCCGGGGGGAGTCCCGAGTCCCTCGGGGTTCAGCCCCCCCGTTTCTCCCCCACAGACAGCAAAGCAATCGTGGACGGGAACCTGAAGCTGATCCTGGGGCTGATCTGGACCCTCATCCTGCACTATTCCATCTCCATGCCGATGTGGGAGGAGGAGGAGGACGACGAAGGCCGCCACCAGACCCCCAAGCAGCGGCTGCTGGGCTGGATCCAGCACAAGGTGCCGCAGCTGCCCATCACCAACTTCAACCGCGACTGGCGCGACGGGAAAGCGCTGGGAGCGCTGGTGGACAACTGCGCCCCGGGTGAGCGGCGCGGGGCCGGGGACGAACGCGGGAGCGACAGTGGGGACACTGCGCCCCGGCACGGGGGGACAGGGGGCGGGGGCAGCTGGCGGGGCACGGAGGTGCGGGGTGCGGGCTGGCTCGGGGGGCACCGATGGACAGGTTGGGGGCACCAGGCGCAGAAGGGGGGAGGTGCAGGATGGGGATCGGATCGGGGGTGCTCCCCTGACCCTTCTGCCCCCCCAGGTCTGTGCCCGGACTGGGAGAAGTGGGACCCCAACAAGCCGGTGCAGAACGCTCGGGAGGCCATGCAGCAGGCAGACGACTGGCTGGGAGTCCCCCAGGTATGGGCATGGGAGGGGCGGGGGGCACTGCGGGTCTCCCAGGTACATGGGGGGCACTGGGAGAGGATGCTGGGGTGCAAGGGTGTGTCTGGGGGACGTCCTTGGGGATCCGCAGGGGTCCCGGGGCATTTGGGGTACCCCATGGCCCCTGTGCGTGTGGGGGCTCCCCAGCACGGCAAGGAGGGTCTGACGGGTGTTGGGGTCTCAGGAGGGTCGGGCAGGTGTCAGGGGCCTCTCCTGGTGTGGGGTGCGTGGTGGGGGGGTCCCCAGCAGGGTCCCCCTGGGTGGGGGTGCCAGGAGGGTCTGACGGGCGTTGGGCTTCCCCGGCAGGTGATCGCCCCCGAGGAGATCGTGGACCCCAACGTGGACGAGCACTCGGTGATGACGTACCTGTCGCAGTTCCCCAAGGCCAAGCTGCGGCCGGGGGCCCCCGTGCGCCCCCGTCTCCCCGAGCCCGGCCGCGCCCGCGCCTACGGGCCCGGTACGGGGGCTCGGGGGGCTGGGGGGCTCGGGGGGCAGCTGGGGTGTCAGGACAGGGGGATGGTGGGGGGGAGGTTTGTGGGGGCACCAGGGGGTTGGGCACGGTTGGGGCATGGGACACAAAAAGGGCACGGAGCCCACGCGGGGGGGCTCAGGGACACATGGGGACTGGCACAGGGGGCACACCGGGAGGGGGTCACAGGGGGCTTTGGAGCCCAGCACCACAGAGTACCTGGGGGCTGTGGCTGCCAGGGCATGAGAGTAAACCATGGACCTCCCACCCCCCAAGCCCAGGGACTGCTCTCCAGTCCTGGGGTGCCATTGTGCCCAGGGACACCTGAGGGAAACCTCGGGGTCTCCACTCCCCACCCAAGGGTCCCCAAGAGTCCCCCTATGAGCAGGGACCCCTCAAAGTCCTATCAGGCTCACCTGCCCATACTCAGGAGACCACCACTGACACTCTGGAGCCCCCTGCTACCACCAAGGACAACCTGGGGGCCCAAAGTCCTGGGGGTTTTGGGGGGCTAGTGCCCCCCTGACTCCCCCCACCCGGCAGGCATCGAGCCCCAGGGGAATGTGGTGCTGCGCCCTGCCCAGTTCACAGTGGAGACCCTCGAGGCGGGCGTGGGCGAGGTCCTGGTCTACGTTGAGGACCCCGAGGGACACACTGAGGAGGTACAGGGGGCCCTGGCCGCCCCTCTGGGGGCTCCCCCAGCCTCCCTCTCTGGGAGACACTCCCCCACCAGTGCCCCAGCTCTGTGTCACCCCTTCCCCCGATTTTGGGGTCTCTTCCCACTGCAGGCCAAGGTGGTCCCAAACAATGACAAGAAGCGAACATACAGCGTCACCTACGTCCCCAAGGTTGGGGGGCTGCACAAGGTGAGCCCCTTGGTGACCCCCCTCAGGCAACCCTTCTGTGACATCTCCTTGCTGCCTCGCTCCTTGGGGACCCATGGGGGGTGTCCCTGGGGCGTGCAGCTGTGGGGGCTGTGGTTCCCTGACACCCCTGATGTCCCCGTGCCCTGCAGGTGACAGTGCTGTTCGCGGGGCAGAACATCGACGGGAGCCCCTTTGGGGTGAACGTGGGCATGGCCCTGGGCGACGCCAGCAAGGTCACGGCGCGCGGCCCCGGCCTGGAGCCCGTGGGCAATGTGGCCAACAAGGCCACCTACTTCGACATCTACACTGCAGGTGGGGGCACCGCGGGCTGGGGTCCCTGGGGACGCGTCCGTGGGGTGGCGCTGCCATGGCATGGCTGGTGCCTGGGGACATGCCTTCGTGGTGGCATGGCCGTGGCATCACCCTGAGACTTTGAGGACGTGTCCTTGTGGTGGTGTGGCTGTGACATGACTTGCTGGCACTGTCCATGTCCTCATGATGACATGGGGTGGCTTGGTGGCTCTGGGGATGTGTCCTTGGAGTGGCAGGGCCATGGCATGACCACAGCATGATCTCATGGTGGCTTGGGGACCCCTCCTTCTCTTGGGGACCCCTTCTTCCCTTGTCCTTGGAGTGGCAGGGCCACAGCATGACCTGGTGGCTCTGGGATCATGCTTTCATGGTGACGTGGCCGTGGGGTGGTCTTACGGTGGCAGGGCCATGGCATGGCAAGTGGCACCAAGACTGTGTCCTTCTTGTGCCATGGGTGGTCTGGTGGCCGTGGGGCCATGTCAGGGTGACAGGGCCATGGCATGGCGGGGTGACTCTGGGGACATGTCCTCACGGTGGCCTGGCCATGGACTGAGCGCGTGTCCTGGTGATGACAGGGGCTGGCTCGGGCGATGTGGGGGTGGTGATCACGGACCCCCAGGGCCGGCGGGACACGGTGGAGGTGATGCTGGAGGACAAGGGGGACAACGTGTTCCGCTGCACCTACCGGCCCGTCCTCGAAGGGCCACACACCATCTGTGTCACCTACGCTGGCGCCCAGGTCCCCAGGAGCCCCTTCACTGTCAATGTGGCTGAAGGTGAGGCTCCCTCCTCACGTGGCTCCGAAGCATTTGACACCCATCAGCAGCCCCACATCACCCAGCTGTGACCACGGTGGCCCCAATATGGGTGAACCCCTGGTCCCCTCACACTCCCAGGGTGTCCCTCTGGCACCCCTGTCCCCAGAGTGTCCCCAGGGGTTGGTTCCTTGTGCCCCTGAGGACACCATGGCACTCCACTGTCCCCAGGGCATCCCCAAGGCATCCCCATGGGCCCCTCCCCACCCTGGGACACCCCCGTTCCTGTCCCTGGGGGTTCCCCAGGGTCCCTCTGGTGCCCGGCGGGTGCTAACGGGAGTTTGCAGCCTGCACCCCCTCGGCGGTGCGGGCCACGGGCAGGGGGCTGCAGCCACGGGGGGTCCGAGTGCAGGACGTGGCCGACTTCAAGGTTCTGACCCGGGGCGCGGGCAGCGGGGACCTGCGGGTGACGCTGCGGGGACCAGGTACGTGTCACTGTGTGCCAGCACGGCGGGGCTGGCAGGCGGGGGCACCGTTGGCCACTGGAACGATGTGGGTGGGGTCCCATTGGGGGGCCCATGGGGTGAGTGTGTGGGTGGGGGTCCCACATGGAGGGATGGATACAGACGGGGGGCCACGGGGGTCTAGGGTTGGGGACGCCGTGGGGGTGGCCATGGGGAGGTGGGTGCACGGGCGGGGGTCCCGTGGGCTTGTCCATGGGGGTTGGAGGGCTGGGGGCCATGCTGGGGCTGGCCGTGGGCTGGGGGCACCACGGGAGGTGCGCGGCTGGGGGTGCCCCTGGGGCGGGCCCCCATCTGACCCGCTGCCGCAGGGGGCGCGGAGGAGCCGGTGAGCGTGCGGGACGTCGGTGACGGCGTCTACGAGTGCGAGTACGTGCCGCGGGTGCCCGGCACCTACCAGGTGTCCATCACCTGGGGCGGCTACGCCATCCCCCGCAGGTCAGTGCCAGCACAGGGTCCCGCAGGGGAAGGCAGGGGGTGGGCTTGAGCAGAAGGGGGCCGGGGGGGATGTACGAGCCCCACCCCTCACTGCCCCTCGCCCCTCACAGCCCATCTGAGATGCAGGTGTCCCCCTGGGGTGGGGCTTTTGGGGAATGTGGGGGTGTGTGTGGGGTACAAGGCCTCCCTCATCCGCCCGAGCCAATTTGAGGTGCAGGTGTCCCCCCAGGGCTGGGAGACTTTTGGGGGGACTGGGGGGTGGGAGACATTTGGGGGGACTGGGGGGTGGGATACTTTTGGGGGGACTGGGGGGTGCAGGTATGTGTGGGTGTAGCGTAACCCCTCCCTCCCATTCCCCCCGTTCGAGCCCGTTTGAGGTGCAGGTGTGTGAGGGGGTGGGGGTGCACAGGTGTGTTACAGCCCCCCTCACACCTGCCTGTCCCCCCAGCCCGTTCGAGGTGCAGGTGTCCCCCCAGCCGGGGGCACAGAAGGTCCGGGCCTGGGGGCCGGGGCTCGAGGGCGGCGTCGTGGGGCGCCCTGCAGACTTCGTGGTCGAGGCTGTCGGCACTGAAGTGGGGACCCTTGGTGAGCAGGGGGGAACGTGGAGGTGGGGGGCACTGTGGTGGGGACCCTGGGTGAGCCCTGAAGGGGGGGACAGGGGGACAGGGTCAGGGGCACCGTGGTGGGGACATGGGGACAGGGCTGGGGGTCCTGTGGGGGGAACAGGGTGGGGAGCTATGTGGTGGGGACAGGGCGTGAGTGGGTGGCACCCTGTTGAGGACATGTGGGCAGAATGGGGGCACCATGGAGCAACTGTGGGGGGTGTCAGTGTGGTGGGGACCAGGGCACGGAGTGTGTGAAAACCCTCGGGGGACATGAGGACAGGAGGGTGGGCACCACAGTGGGGCCCCCACCGCTGTGGTGACACAGGCATGCAGAGGTGGTGACATGGGACAGGTCGGGGGTGGCCCCAGAGGGGCTGGGGGGACAGAGGTGGTGCCACACTGGGGGGACATGGTCACAGAGAGGGGACAATGGTCTGGAGGGCCCCACTGGGGGGACATAAGGACATGTTAGGTGTCACCCTGCTGGGGGCACGGGCACAGGGGGGGAACGAGGCCGAGGCCTGGGGGTCGTGGCACAGGCACAGGGTGACGGTGGCTGCGGTGCCCCCAGGGTTCTCCATCGAGGGCCCATCCCAGGCGCGCATCGAGTGCGATGACAAGGGTGACGGCTCGTGCGACGTGCGGTACTGGCCCACGGAGCCAGGGCTCTACGCTGTGCACGTGGTCTGCGACGATGAGGACATCCGCGACAGCCCCTTCATGGCTGATATCCGCCCCGCTCCCCCCGACTCCTGGCCCGACAAGGTGCGGCGACCCGTGGCAGCCCACGGATCCTGTTGTGCCCTTGTGCTCCACAGTGCCCTGCTGTGCCCCATTGCGCCCCATCACGCCTCGCCTGTGGGTGCTGGGGCTGCCAGCACCCCATTGCCTCCTTCTAACCCGCCCTCTCCACAGGTGAAGGCCTTCGGGCCAGGGCTGGAGCCCACTGGCTGCATCGTGGATCGCCCGGCCGAGTTCACCATTGACGCCCGTGGTGCCGGCAAGGGGCCCCTCAAGCTCTACGCACAGGTGGGAGCTCTAGGGGCTGTTGGGTGCTGCTGGGTGCTCTTGGATGACATTGGGTGCTGCTGGGTGCTCTTGGGTGACATTGGGTGGTGCTGAACGCCTTTGAGTACTGTTGAGCACTGCTGGGTTCCATTTAGTGTTGTTGGGCACCTTTGGGTGCCATCGGCCAACACTGAGTGCCGTTGGGCACCACTGGTGGCCATTGGCCAATGCTGAGTGCCATTGGGCACCCTTGGGTGCCATTGACCAACACTGAGCGCCGTTGGGCTCCCTCACCTCCCCCCTGCTGCTCACAGGACGCCGAGGGCTTCCCCATTGACATCAAGGTGAAGGACAACGGTGACGGCACCTTCCACTGTGTCTACGTGCCCACCAAGGCCATGAAGCACACAGTCATCGTCGCCTGGGGGGGCGTCAACACTCCCAACAGCCCCTTCCGTGTGGGTGTCGTGGGGCCCATGGGTGCTGGGGTGGCCACGGGGGTCTCTTGAGGTGTAGGGAGGGGGTGCTACTCATGGGGGGTGTTAAGGTATCCGATGTGGGGCATGGGAGTCCCGTGGGGAGGGGGGTCAGGGTGGGGCTGGGAGCGGTGATGTGGATGGAAATGGGGGTCCCATGGGGTGCTGGATGTGGGGATGGAGGTCCCAGACCCATGGGGTGCTGGGGTGGGGCTGGGGGTGCCAAGAAGTGCTGGGGATCGAGTCTGTGGAGTGGTTGGATGGAGGCAGGGTGCCAGTGGTGGGGATGGAGGTCCCAGTCCCATGGGGTGCCAGGGAAAGAGGGGTCAGTGCCCCTGCCCCATGAGACACTGTGGGCCCACAGGTGAGCGTGGGTGAGGGCAGCCACCCCAGCAGGGTGAAGGTGCACGGGCCGGGTGTGGAGAAGACGGGGCTGAAGGCCAACGAACCCACCTACTTCACCGTGGACTGCAGTGAAGCTGGACAGGGTGGGTGCAATGGTGGGGGGCAGCCTGGGAACTCCTCTGTGGGCATGAGGCTTGAGCCCCTGGTCCTGCACCCCTGGTCCTGCACCCCTGGTTCTGGACCATTACCACCAGTCCTGCTCCATCATTCCTGGATCAAGGGTCCTTCATTCTGGGCCCATCAGTTCTGGTCCTGGTCCTGCATCCCTGATCCTGTATCCCTGATCCTGGTCCATTGTCCCTGCTCCTGGATTCCTGGGCCTGCATCCCTGGTCCTGCACCTGCATCCCTGGTCCATTATCTCTGATCCTGGTCCATCCGTCCTGGTCGTGTCCATCACCTCCAGTCCTGATCCAGCCCCCTGCCCCATCTGCCCAGTTCCTCTCCTTGGTGTCCCCCTGGGGAGCGGGGCCACTGACCCGGCCGCCCCCGCAGGTGACGTCAGCATTGGCATCAAGTGTGCCCCGGGCGTGGTGGGGCCGCTGGAGGCTGACATCGACTTTGACATCATTAAGAATGACAACGACACCTTCACGGTCAAGTACACGGCGCCGGGCGCGGGGCTCTACACCATCATGGTGCTCTTTGCCAACCAGGTCAGGGTTCTGGGGCTGCCCCGCATCCCCGGGGTCTGTCCCGCACTCTGTGGGGTGCCCCCAGCCCCCAGGGGCCAGCTCGGCTGGGGCTTTGACGCCGTGGTGCCCCCGTGTCACTGTGCCCTGGTCTCGGTCCTCAGGAGATCCCTTCCAGCCCCTTCCGCATCAAGGTGGACCCGTCCCACGACGCCAGCAAGGTCAAAGCCGAGGGACCCGGGCTCAGCCGGACGGGTGAGGGGCCAGTGGGGTGCAGTGGGGGACGTGGGGCGGGGCGATGGGCGCTGTGAGGCAGGTACTGTGAGTGCCGTGGGTCCCACGGTGGCTGGCACTGAGGGGCAGGGGTGGAGGTGGGGACCCCCACCCCCTCCTGGCTGCTGTGGGGCAGGCACTGTGGGTGCCGTGGTTGCTGTGGGTCCCGCAGTGACCTGATGATGTGGTGCAGGGGTGGAGGTGGGGACCCCCACCCCCTCCTGGCTGCTGTGGGGCAGGCACTGTGGGTGCCGTGGTTGCTGTGGGTCCCGCAGTGACCTGACGATGTGGTGCAGGGGTGGAGGTGGGGACCCCCACCCACTTCCGCGTGCAGACGCGGGGCGCGGGGAAGGCCCCCCTGGACGTGCGGTTCGTGGGGTCGGGGCCCGGCCCAGCGGTCGCCGACTTCGAGGTCATCGACAACCACGACTATTCCTACACTGTCAAGTACACCCCGCTGCAGCAGGTGCGTGCTGGGGGCCCCCGGACCCCAGGGAACATCCCACCGAGGCACCTCGGCCACTCTGGGCACCCCAGCCCCCCGGCTCACCCCATGGGGGACTGCCCAACACACAGGGGCTCCCCGGCCCGTGGGGTACCCAAGAGGGGCCCCCCCACCGACATCCCATTCCCTGGGCTCCCCCAAGGAGACCCACCCCTACAGCAAAGCGTGTAGCGGCACCCCTGAGCACCCCCTCCCCATAGGCACCCCCAGCTCCTATGAACACCCCCCCACCTCCGTGGGCACCCCCTGGGGCAGCTGCAGCCCCACATGCGTACCTGTCAACCCAGGGCACCCCCAAGTCCGTGGATTCTCCCATCCCTGGGAATTTACCATCCCCAGCAGCTATGGGTGACCCCAGCTCCCCTCAGTCTTATGGCTCTGTGTCCCCTGGCACCCCCCTGGAATCCCCAGCCCCGTCCCGTGGGTGTCTGCCCTCTGCCCATGACTGGGTGCTGCGTGGGGGTCCCCTGGCAGCACCCTGAAGTGGAGTTGTTCCTGCAGGGCCCCCTGTCTGTGGTGGTCACCTATGGGGGGGACCCCATCCCCAAGAGCCCCTTCCCCGTCACTGTGGCCCCCCCCCTGCAGCTGGGCAAGGTCAAGGTGCAGGGGCTCAACAGCAGTGAGTGGCAGCACTGGGGGAATGGGGGGGACACCGAGGGCGGGGAGCACCCTGCATGTGGTGTTGGGGGCACCCTGGGGGAAGAGACCTTGGAGGGGACACGTGGGTGACAGGATCAGTCTGGGGGGGCACTCTGAATGTGGGGGCACTCGGGGGGAGGGCACTCCTGAGTGTGGGGTTCAGCATGGGGTGAGGGCACGTGAGGGCACGGACACTGCATGGAGGGGTGCCTGGGTGGGGGATGCACACCCTGGTTATGGGCTGCAGCTTGGGGGCCCTCAGGGCGGGTTGGGGGGCACCCTAGTAGGAGAGGTTTGGGACCGCCTGTGCGTGGGAGCAACTGGGATATGGGGGACAGATATGGGTGGGGGCAT
The DNA here is from genome assembly GCF_015832195.1 of Motacilla alba alba. Lineage (NCBI taxonomy): Eukaryota > Metazoa > Chordata > Aves > Passeriformes > Motacillidae > Motacilla > Motacilla alba. The sequence goes on along the minus strand of NC_052031.1, from coordinate 212,604 downwards.
GGGGGGACACACATCCTGTGGGGAAACAATACCCTGGATATGGGGGACGCCCTTGGGTGGAGGTGACACAGCCTGGGACAGACACACACACCCTGTCCAGATCTGGGGGACACATCTGGGTATGGGGCTCTCCATAGGTCTGGGGGCACCCCAGGGTGTGGGGTGCCCCTCTGACCCCCCACTCCCCTGCAGAGGCAGAGGTGGGGCAGGTGCAGGAGTTCCAGGTGGAGGCCCAGGGAGCAGGAGGCCAGGGGCAACTGGAGGTGAAGGTGACGGGCCCGTCACGGCGCCCCGTGCCCTGCACAGTGGGGCCTGCACCCCCCGGGGGCCCCCACCCCGTCACCTTCACCCCCTCCGAGGAGGGGCCCCACCGTGTCGAGGTCACCTACGATGGGCACCCGGTTCCAGGCAGCCCCTTCCCGGTGGAGGCTCTGTTGCCCCCTGACCCCTCCAAGGTGAGCACGGCACACGCGTGTGCAACAGGGACGTGTGTGTCCCAGCCCCTGTGTGTCCCTCTGCCCTCCTGACCCCCACGTGCCCCTCACAAGCCCCAAACGTGCCCATACCCCCATAACCCTTGCATGTCCCCCTGACCGCCACGTGTTCCTGTGCGAGCAGGTGGTGGCCTCGGGGCTGGGGCTGCAGGGCAGTCACACGGGTCTGACCCCCACCTGTCCCCGTGTCCTCCTTGCCCCCTATGTGTCCCTCTGTCCCCTTGACCCCTACCTGTCCCTGTGTCCCTCCTGACGACCCATACCTGTCCCTGTGTCCCTCCTGACCTCCACCTGTCCCTGTGTCCCTCCTGACCTCCACCTGTCCCCGTGTCCCCCTGACCCCCATGTGTCCCTGTGCCCGCAGGTGGTGGCCTCGGGGCCAGGGCTGAAGGGCGGCCGTGTCGGGGTCCCAGCGCCCTTCTCCATTGCCACGCAGGGCGCGGGCAGTGGGGGGCTGGGGCTGACGGTGGAGGGGCCCTGCGAGGCCAAGATCGAGTGCCAGGACAACGGGGACGGCTCCTGCGCCGTGTCCTACCTGCCCACGGCGCCCGGAGAGTACCACATCAACATCCTCTTTGCCGGGCGCCACATCCCGGGCAGCCCCTTCACGGCCGCGGTCACGGCGCCCTTCGACCCGGCCAAAGTGACGGCGTCGGGGCCGGGGCTGGAGCGCGGCCGGGCCGGCGAGGCGGCTGTCTTCTCCGTGGACTGCTCGCAGGCCGGCGAGGCCGAGCTCACCATCGAGATCCGCTCCGAGGCCGGCGTCAAGGCCGAGGTGCTGGTGCAGAACAACCGCGACGGCACCTACGCCATCACCTACACCCCGGCCTGTGCCGGCGCCTACACCATCACCATCAACTACGGCGGGCTCCCGGTGCCCAACTGCCCCGTGCGCGTCACGGTGGACCCGGCCGTGGACACCAGCAGCGTCAAGGTCTACGGCAAAGGCGTGGAGCCGCGAGGTGAGGGAGGGGCACGCAGGGGCCGCTCACCCGGGCGCCTCCTTCCTTTGGGTGGGCGTCTCCTTCTCCCCGGGGCCATCCCATCCCTGTGCGCATCTCTTTCTCCTGGGTACCGCTGTGGACACCACCACAGGCATCTCCCCTCGATGAGCATCCCCGTGGGCACCCCATCCCTGTGGGTATCCCCTCTCTGTGGACATCCCCGCTCACAGGCCTTCCAGCCCCATGGGCATCTGTCATGCCCGTGGGCACCCCATGGACAGCTCTTGTCATCTGGGGGATTTCTGGGCACCCTGCAGACATCCCTCCATGGGCACCTCCCCCTTGCATGGACAACCCCGTGGCTATGGACATTCCCATGGTCACCAACATCTCCCCGTGGGCATCCCCTCTGATGGGGGCTCTCCTGGGCACCCCACAGGCATCTCTCCTCCCCCTGTTCCCCTTGCCACCACCACTACTCAGGGGTCCCTGTGGTTTTCCCCTCACTCCTGGGGGGAAGTTCTGGGGGTGCAGGGGGTGTGGGGTGGGACCCCAAGGGTCTGCCAGTTCCCCCTTGAAGCCCCTGTGCGTGCTGAGGGGGCCATGGGCTCTCAGAGGCTGCTGAAAGGGACCCTCAGGTGAGCTCTGGGCCCCCTTGACCACCCTGTACCCCTCAGGGGTGCTGCGGGAGGTGAGCACCGAGTTCACGGTGGATGCACGGGCACTGGCCCCCACCGGGGGACCCCACGTCCGGGCACGGGTGCTGAACCCCTCAGGGACCCCCATTGACACCTTCGTCACTGACCTCGGCGATGGCACCTACCGCGTGGAGTACACGCCCTTCGAGGAGGGTGAGGGACCCCCACAACCCCCTGTGAGCCCCAACACCCCCAGACCCTCTTGGAGAACACAGACATCCCCAGGGGACTCCCAAACCCCTAGGGACCCCCAAACCCCTGGGAACCTCCAGGGACCATGAGCTCCCCCAGGGACTCAGCTCCTACGCCAGACTCCAACTTCCCCCCAGGACCCCAAGTCCTGGCCAGGCATCCTCCATTCCTCATGAGAGACCTTCAGAGAGGGACCTTCCCATGCCACGTCCAAGTGGGGACCCCCTTCAATTCCCGCTGGATCCCCAGAACCAGGAACCCCCAAGACCCCGAGACACCCCCAAATCCCAGCCAGGGACTCCCAGCCTCCCCTGAAAACCTCATCCAGGGATCCCCAAAACCCCCAAGACCTTTCAAACCCCACCAAGGGACACCCAAAATCCCCTGAGAATCCCCACCCCAGAGACCCCTTGTGCCCCCTGCATGGGCGGTGTGCGATGGTGTCCCTGTCGCAGGGCTGCACCTGGTGGAGGTGACATATGACGACGTGGCGGTCCCCAAGAGCCCATTCCGTGTGGGGGTGGCCGAGGGCTGCGACCCCACACGCGTTCGGGCGCACGGCCCGGGCCTGGAGGGCGGCCTGGTGGGCACGGCCAACCACTTCACTGTGGAGACCAGGTGGGCACTGACGCCAGCCCCTGCTCCCCAAGGGCCCCCACCCCTGCCTTCCGAATCCCCTGCCCAGCCGTGTTCCACGCCCGCCGGCCCCTCATGCTGTCCATGGTGGGGGGTGTGGGGTGGGCATGGCTCCCTGTTTCACTGTGGAGGCCAGGTGGGCACCAACCCTGAGTCCCTCCATTCCCACCCCCACGGATTCCTCCCCCGGAGATGTCACCTCCCTTCCCAGCCACCGTCTCCTTTGCCTGTCGTGGAAGTGCCACCACTATCCTCTTGCACCTGTGCCCTTCATGTGCATGCCCCACCTCTATCCCATGCCACCAGCCTGCTCCTCCATCCTATGCCACCACTCTGGCATCTTCATGTTCTGCCATGGAGGTCCCACACCCAACCTCTTGCATGCTCTACCGCCTGTGTCCTTTTCCATGGGTGTGCCGCCTCCATCCCATGTCACCGGGATATCATCTCTGTCCCCTTGCCATGGGGGTGGCACCTCCATCTCCCCACCATGGCAGTCGTTCCCCTTGGCCGCCCCGTGCCTGTGTCACCTCTCTGAGTGGTGGCATGTCCCCAGGGGCGCGGGCACCGGGGGGCTGGGCCTGGCCATCGAGGGTCCCTCAGAGGCGAAGATGTCCTGCAAGGACAACAAGGACGGGAGCTGCGCAGTGGAGTACGTCCCCTTCACGCCTGGTGACTACGACGTCAACATCACCTTCGGCGGCCACCCCATCCCCGGTGCGGGCAGACACAGGGACGGGGGGTGGGGGGACAGGTCCTGACTGTCATCTGTTGGTCACAGGGCTCCACTGTGGTGATGTCAGCCATGGTGGCCCCACAGCCAAGTTGTCCCCTGCCTGTGCTGTCCCCATGGCCATGGCTTTGGTACCCCCGTGGCCACACTGACCGATGGTCGTGTTGTTCTCATGGCTCACACTGACCCCGTGGCCACATTGATCTTATAACACCCTGGCCCCACAAAGTGTCCGTGCACATGATGGACACGCCAACTCTATGGCCACACTGTCCCTGTGCCCCTGTTGACCTCATGGCCATGTTGAGCTGGTCCTCATGCTGATCCCATGCCCACGCTGACCCCATTCCCTCACTGAGCCCACACTCACGCTGGCAGTGGCCACACTGTCCCCATCCCCACCTGCCCCGCGCTGCCTCCCTCATGCACTGACCCCCTCTCCACACAGGGAGCCCGTTCCGGGTGCGAGTGCGGGATGCTGTGGACGCCTCAAAGGTGACGTGCTCAGGGCCGGGGCTGGGCCCCAGTGTCCGTGCACGGCTGCCCCAGAGCTTCACCGTGGACGTCAGTGCCGCGGGACGTGCAGCCCTTGAGGTGACGCTGCTGGGGCCCACTGGTACGTGGGGACACGGGGGGCAGGGGGGCCTGTGTCTCGTGGGGTGTCCTGACCTCTGGGGTGTCCTGCCTCTCAAATGTCCTGGATGTCCTGGCCCTTGGATGGAGAGTCCTGCCCCCTGGGGGGTCCAGGCTCCGGGGTTGACTTGCACCATGGATCCCGGTTCCCCAGGGTGTCCTGCCTCACGGTGTCCCCTGTTATATAGGGTGTCCTACCTGTGGATGTCCTGCTCCACAGAGTGTCCTACCCCATAGGACGTCCAGCCCCATGGATGCCCTTCTTCATGAGGTGTCCAACTCCATGGGGTGCCCTCCTCATGGATGCTCAGATCCACCCAGGGAGTTGTGCCCTACATGCTGCTCTATGCCCCCCATGTCCTCCTGTCCCACACGTCTCCCTGCCTCATATGTCCCCACCCCACATGTCCCACTGCCCCACAGGGCTGCCGGAGCCAGTGGAGATCCGAGACAATGGTGATGGCACCCACAAGGTCACCTACACCCCAGCCACTGATGGGCCCTACACCGTGTCTGTCAAGTACGGGGGGCAGGAGGTGCCACGCAGGTGAGACCCCACCTCGGGTGGGCTCGGGGGGACAGGATCCCCACACAGCCTGGAGATCCCGGCACCCTCCTGACTCCCTGCTTCCCCCAGCCCCTTCAAGGTGACGGCGCTGCCCACCCACGATGCCAGCAAGGTGCGGGCGAGTGGCCCCGGGCTGAGTGCAGGAGGGATCCCTGCCAGCCTCCCTGTGGAATTCACCATCGATGCCCGCGACGCTGGCGAGGGACTGCTCACGGTGCAGATCCTGGTCAGTGTGTGACAGGGAAACACGGGGGAATGTGAGGGTTGTGGGGGAGCACACTGAGGATGGGCTGCTCACAGTCCAGATCCTGGTCAGTGCAGGGGGAGTCATGGGGTGCTGAGCCCCACAGGGTGTCCTTGCCCCCCCATCCCGGGGTGCTGAGCCCCACAGGGTGCCCCCAGCACAGGGCGCTGATGGGGGTTGCCTGCAGGACCCCGAGGGACAGCCCAAGAAGGCATCAATCCGGGACAACGGGGACGGCACCTACACAGTGTCCTACGTGCCCGACGTGCCGGGGCGCTACACCAGCACTGTCAAGTACGGGGGCGACGAGATCCCTGCGTCGCCCTTCCGGGTCCTCGCTGTGCCTTCTGGCGATGCCAGCAAGTGCCTTGTCACAGGTGGGGCTGCCCCCCAGTGTCCTTATGCTGACCTATGTCATCCCCTTGCTGGCCTCTGGCATCCCCTTGCTGACCCACAGCATCCCCTCACTGACCCACAGCATCCCCTCACTGCCCACGATGTCCCCTCGCTGCCCCACCGCACCCCTCCCTGCCCCACGGCGTCCCTCCTGCCACACAGCATCCCCTCCTGCCCCACAACACCCATACGCTGACCCACAGTGTCCCCCTGCTGTCCCACAGCACCCACCCCAGACACCCCTGCCTTGCCCCCCTCCACCCACCCCGTGGCTGCCCCCCAGCACACCCCCTGCCCCACTGCTGCCCCTCAGCTCCCCTCCCACCACCCCCAGACCTGCCCCGCGGCGCAGTGGGGATGAGCGGGTGCCCCCAGGACAGGATGTGCCGGCCCCCCCCGGAGCCCCCCGGCCCCCTCGGCACCCCCGGCCCCCCAACCAGCCCCCCAACCCCTTCTCACCGCTCTCCCTGGTCTTTCTTGCAGTATCCATTGGGGGCCATGGACTGGGTAAGTGGTGCCAGGGGGCAGTCGGGGGGCTGGGAGGAGGCAGTTGGGGGATAGGTTTGGAGTCCCCCCATGGCCCTGACCCCACCCTCCCCGCAGGTGCCTGCCTGGGCCCCACCATCCAGATCGGGGAGGAGACGGTGATCACCGTGGATGCAAAGGCAGCGGGACAGGGCAAGGTCACCTGCAAGGTGTCAACGCCTGATGGTGCTGAGCTGGACGTGGATGTGGTGGAAAACCACGACGGCACTTTTGACATCTTCTACACCGCACCTGAGCCCGGAAAATACGTCATCACCATCCGCTTTGGTGGGGAGCACGTCCCTAACAGCCCCTTCCATGTCATGGTGAGTGGGGCACTGTGGGGAGCACTGTGAGTCTGGGGGGGTCGTGATGAGCACTGTGAGCCAGACTTTGGGGGACCATGGTGTGGGCAGCATGGAACTGGGACACCACGGTGGGTGCCGTGGGGCAGAGAGCTGGGGCTATGATGGGCACCGTGGGGTCGCATGATCATGGTGGGTGCTGTGGGGCAGACAGGTGGGGCTGTGGGTTGGGAAAAAGTAGTGGATCCAAGGGGCAAAGAGTCGAGGGCACAATGGACAGCACGGGACAGATTTTGAACACCAGGGTGAAACCATGGTGGGGTTGGAACATTGTGGTAGGCATCAACAGGCAGAGGACTGGGGCCATGGTCGACACCAAGGGGCAGAGAGTTGAGTCAGCCAGCGAGGAGTTGCAAGAGCACAGTGGGCACTGCAGGGTTGGGTGACCATGATGAGAGTTATGGAACTGGGGGACCATGGAGGGGCAGTGTTGGGACAATGGTGACCATCGTGGAGCTGAGAGCTGGGAGACCGTGGTGGGCACTGTGGGGCCAGGGTTGTGGTGTTGGGAGTTAGGATCACGGTGGACACCATGGGGTTTGGAGGTCATGAGGATCATCACAGGGCTGGGAGCCCACCTTGGGCATTCTCATGTCCCCTCTGTGGCCACCCAGGGGCTGGGAGCCCACCATGAGGTTCTCACCCTCCCTCTCTGCCCCACGATCAGGCCACGGAGGAGCCCCCAGCCACCACCGAGAACCTCCGGCCCTTCAACCTCGTCATCCCCTTCACGGTGCAGAAGGGTGAGATCACAGGTACAGCACAGGGTTTTGGGGATAGGGACCACCAATTCAGGCACCAGCCCCCCTCTTGGTGCCCCTACTGACAAAATACCCCCAGGCGAGGTGCGGATGCCCTCTGGGAAGACAGCGCGGCCCAACATCACCGACAACAAGGACGGGACGGTGACCGTGCACTATGCCCCCTCCGAGAAGGGGCTGCATGAGATGGACATTCGCTATGACGGCAACCACATCCCTGGTGAGCCGCTGGGGGCACTGGGAGCCACTGGGAGCCACTGGGAGGTGGCTAGGAAGGTTGAGACAACTATGCCCTGGCTGGGCTCCTGTGGGTCAGGCACGCACCATGGTGTGGAATGTCCCTGTGGAATGTCTCTGTGGGGTCCATGGTTGGTCACCCTCGTGTTGGGGTGTCCCCATGGGTCTCTGAACATTGTCCCTTGTGTCCCCAGGGAGTCCCCTCCAGTTCTATGTGGATGCCATTAACCCCCGCCACGTCAGCGCCTATGGGCCTGGGCTGAGCCATGGCATGGTCAACAAGCCATGCACATTCACCATCGTCACCAAGGATGCTGGCGAGGGTGAGTGATGGCCAAGGTGGGCTGGGAGGTCATGGGGACCCCCCAGTGCCATCAGGAGGGACTGGAGAGCCCTGTTGCCTCCTGGCACGCCTTGTCCAGTGCCTTCTGACAACCCCGTGCCTCCAGGTGGGCTGTCGCTAGCGGTCGAAGGTCCCTCCAAGGCGGAGATCACCTGCCAGGACAACAAGGACGGGACATGCACCGTGTCCTACCTGCCCACAGCCCCTGGCGACTACAGCATCATCGTGCGCTTTGATGACAAACACATCCCGGGCAGCCCCTTCACTGCCAAGATCACTGGTGAGACAGGCTAGGGGCACAGTGCACAGTGGAGTCTGGGGGAGTTCTGGGCATTCCTGGGGGCTCCACGCGGCCATGGGGCCACCTGGTTGGCCATGGAGACATCTATGGAGTCATGGCCATGAGGGCACCTGCGAGGCTGTGGGGGCACTTGTATGACCATGGGGGCACCTGTGGGTCATGAAGACCATGACATGGTCATGGGGACACCTGTGGAGTAATGGGCACACTTGCCCCATGGACTCTGGGACAGCTGTGGTGTCTCTTGTCCATTCCTGGCCACCAGGATCCCCCCTCCCATGGCCTTGGGGACACTGTGAAACCTTGGAGTCCCCAACCCATGGCCATGGGGATGTCATAGAGCTTTGAGGACCCCATCACAAGGCCATGTAGACCTTGTGGGGACTCTATCCATGGCCTTGAGGATGCTATTCACACATCTTTGGGCGACCCCTGATTCTGAGGACCCTCTCCATATACGCATTGGGACCTTGTGGGGCTTTGGGAATATCATCCCATCACCACTGGGATCATATTCATCTTGTCGTCCACCCTGGGCTGATGTCCCTGCCGATGGCGTCTCCGCAGGGGATGACTCCATGCGCACGTCCCAGCTCAATGTGGGCACCTCAACTGATGTGTCGCTGAAGATCGCAGAGACAGACCTGAGCCTGCTGGCGGCGACCATCCGCGCACCCTCGGGCAACGAGGAGCCGTGCCTGCTCAAGCGGCTGCCCAACCGCCACATCGGTGCGCGGGGACACGGGGACACCACGGGGACACGGGGACATGCAGATGTGGGCACAGGAGAACTGGCACATGGGCACATGAGAGGAGGATGTGGCACCTGGGAACTTGTCGGGACAGAGAGCAGTGGGGCTATGGGGTCACAGGGATGGGTGGCCTTGTGGCATTGGGTCAGCAGGGGGTTGGTGGCCATAGTCAGGAGACTTGGATGGTGGCCAGGGGCTGATGGAGGTGGCCAGGGGCTGGTGGCAGTGGCTAGGGGATGGGGATGGTACATGGGTGGTGGCCAAGCGTGGTGGTGGTGTGTGACCGCTGTGTCCTCCGCAGGCATCTCATTCACACCCAAGGAGGTGGGCGAGCACGTGGTGAGTGTGCGGAAAAGTGGGCAGCACGTCACCAACAGCCCCTTCAAGATCCTGGTGGGACAGTCAGAGATCGGTGATGCTGGCCGGGTCAAGGTGTGGGGCCAGGGGCTTCTGGAGGGCCACACCTTTGAGGTGGCTGAGTTCATCGTGGACACACGCAGCGCTGGTGAGGACGTGGTGGGGGATGGCCACGGGGGAGGGGTAGCTATGGCCAGGGCAGGATGGGTTGTTGGCCGTGACCATGAGTAGGTTGTGGCCACCCAAGGATGAGGTGGTGGCCGTGGTTATTGCTGTGGTGTACTAAGGCCACATGTGATGGTGGCCAAAGCTACATGTGGCCAGGAAGGGATGGTGGCGATGGTCATGTCCAAGGCAGGGTGGTCCCTGTGCTGGGGTTGGATGGTGTCTGTGGTGGTGATGTGGCCATAGCCAGGATGATTTGAGGACCATGGCCACACTACAGCTATGGCCAGCATCGGATCAGGTGGTGGCTGTGCTGTGACCTTCATCTAAATGGGATGGTGACCATGGTGGTGGCATGGCCAATGCCCAGGTGAAAGGTGGCTAAGGCCATGCCGTGGCTCTGGCCAACATGGGATGGGGTGGTGGCCATGATTATGGGCATGGTATGACCATGGCCAGGACAGAGTAGCAGCCAAGAGGGTGATGCTGTGGTGACCATGGCATGGCCGTGGCCAGGACAGGGGTGATGACTGGGATTGGGTGGTGACCATGGACAGTTTGGGCTTGTGGCCTTGGTGTGACCATGACCAGGACAGGGACAGCCTCCATGGGACACCTCTGATCATGTCCCCATGGCCACCCAGGTTACGGCGGGCTGGGCCTGTCCATTGAGGGCCCCAGCAAGGTGGACATCAACTGTGAGGACATGGAGGATGGCACCTGCAAAGTCACCTACTGCCCCACCGAGCCCGGCAACTACATCATCAACATCAAGTTTGCTGACAAACATGTCCCAGGTGGGGCTGGGGGAAACATGGTGGACAGAGGGTTGTGGTGGGGAGGGGTGCTAGGACCCCCACGGGGTGACGGGTCCCTGAGGTAACTGTCTCCCACAGGGAGTCCCTTCACGGTGAAGGTGACGGGCGAGGGGCGGATGAAGGAGAGCATCACGCGCCGGCGGCAGGCGCCCTCCATCGCCACTGTTGGCAGCACCTGCGACCTCAACCTTAAGATCCCAGGTAGGGTTGGCCTTCCTCCTCCTCCTCCTCCTTTTTCTCCTCCTCCTACCCCTCGTCCTCCCACCCTCCCTCCTCCTCCTCCTTCTCCTCCTCTTTTCTTCCTCTTCCTCTTCCTTCTCCTCTTCTCATCTTTCACCTCCATCATCCTCCTCTTCATGCTCTATCATCCTCCTCTCTTCCTCCTCTTCTTCTCCCTTCTCCATCCTAATCTTCTTCCTCCTCCTGCTCCATGGGCCATGGGGATGGAGACACATCTCAGCCACTCCAGCTCTGATTTCTCCTTGTTTCCTCTTTCTCTCCCTTCCGTGCGTCTGTGTCCATGTCTGTGTCTCTCTGTGTGCCTGTGCCTGCATCCTTGCATCCCACCGTGCATGACGCCTCCATCCACATGTATGTGTGTCCATTCACACCTACCCATGTGTCCATCTCTGGCTTCATCCGCCCTTGGCTCCACCCCTCCCTGCACCATTCTCTACTTCCAACCCTGTGACCACCCATGTCTCCATCCGTCATGATTCCATCATCCCTGCGTCCATCCTCGTCTCCATCCCTCCATGTCTCCACTCATCCTCATCTCCTCCCATCACTACATGCACCCCGTGTCCATTCATCCCCATGTCTACCCACATCCTCCTGCGTCCCCATCACCCTCTGTGCACCCTTCTGTTCCCCCTCTGTGCTCACATCCTGTGGTCCCCACGTGTCCCCACATGTCCGCGCTGTCCCCGCGGGGCGTTCCCCAGGGAACTGGTTCCAGATGGTGTCGGCGCAGGAGCGGCTGACGCGCACGTTCACGCGCAGCAGCCACACGTACACACGCACGGAGCGCACTGAGATCAGCAAGACGCGCGGCGGTGAGACCACGCGCGAGGTGCACGTGGAGGAATCGACCCGCGTGGGGGGCGCCTTCCCCCGCGCCCCCCCGGAGCCCTTCGGTGCCTTCGGGGCCTTTGGGAGCCGCGAGGGCATCGGCGCCTTCGCAGCCCCTGCGCGCGCACACGAGGGTGCGTCCCACGCCGGGGTTCTTGGGGGCGCGCATGGGGGTGTGCCGCACAGCGGGAGTGCACAAGAGCTGCGTGTGCCTGAGGGGCAAGCGTGCACCAGGGCTGGGTGTGCAGGGCACTGTGCTTGCGCGAGGGGAGTGCGAGTGCAGGGAAATGTGTTTGCACAAGGACTGCGTGCGCCGGTGTGTGCTTGCACAGAGCTGTGCTTGCACAAGGGCTGGGTGCACCTGAGGCCGGGGCTGTGTGCTTGCACAAGGGCTGCGTGTGCAGGGAAGTGGGATTGCATGAGAACTGGGTACGCTGGCCACGGGAGTGCCCTTGCACACGGCTGTGTGTGCTCACACAAGAGCCCACCTGTGTGTGCCCTGGACACACCTGGGACAGACTCCCTGGCACATGCCAGGGGGCTGCTGTGCTGATGGGGGGTGCCCTTCACATGGGGATGTGTGCGGAGCTGGGGGCAACTCTGGCTCTGTGCACACCTGCTCACGGCTGTGTGTGCTCGGCCCAGAGGGCTGTGGGTGCCCTCAGCATGGGTGTGCGGTCCCACAAGGGTGTGTGCATGTGTGTGCACACGTGTGTGTGAATGTGTGTGTGCACGCTGGCAACTGCACGTGTCCTGTGCATGACAGGGCGTGCTTGCGGGGTGGGGTGCACCCAGTGCGGGGGTGTACGGGGGCTCTGGTGGGTGTTGTGATGTCAGGGCACACTGGTGGCAGGGTGGTGGGATGATGGTGGCACGGGTGCCCTGGTGGTGGGGTAGCAGGGCGTTAGTGTGCCAGGGAGCCCTTGGGATGATGGTGAGAAGGTGATGGGGCAATGGGGTGCCCCAGTGCCCTGGTGTCAGAGTGACAGGATGTTGGGGTGACAGGATGACACAGCGCCCCAGTGACAGGATGCAGGGGTGCTGTGGTGCCAGGGTGATGGCTTGATGGGGTGCCAGGGTGCCATGGTGACAGGATGACAGGGTGCCCCAGTGACAGTTGCTGGGGTGCCATAGTGACATGGTGATATGGAAATGGGGTGCAGAGGGGCTGGGGTGCAGGGGTACCCAGGTTACAGGATGATGGAGTGATGTGGTGACAGGGTGCCCTGGTGACACCAGGTGACAGTGTGCCATATAGTGATGGGGTGCTGGGGTGCCATAGTGGCGCAGTGGTGGTGTGACAATGGGGTGATGTTGGGGTGCCCAGTGCCTGCAGGGTGACATGGTGCGTGCCCGCAGGCGAGGCAATGGTGCAGGAGCTGGGGTGCCGTAGCAGTAGGGTGTTGGGGTGACGCTGGGGTGCCGATGGTGTCGGGGTGCCCACAGTGACATGGTGCGTGCCTGCAGTTGAGGCGATGGTGCAGGAGCTGGGATGCCGTAGCGGTAGGGCGTTGGGGTGACGCTGGGGTGCCGTAGCAGTAGGGCGTTGGGGTGACGCTGGGGTGCTGATGGTGTCGGGGTGCCCATGGTGACATGTGTGTGCCCACAGGCGAGGCATCCGTGCAGGAGCTGTCGGCGCAGGTGCTGAGCCCATCGGGGCAGCGGCGCGAGGCCGAGGTGGTGCCGGGGGGCGCGGGGGTGTACAGCGTGCGCTTCGTGCCCCAGGAGACAGGTGCCCACACTGTCAGCGTCAAGTTCCGGGGGCAGCACGTGCCCGGGAGCCCCTTCCAGTTCACCGTGGGGCCTCTGGGCGAGGGCGGCGCCCACAAGGTGCGCGCGGGGGGCACCGGGCTGCAGCGCGCTGTGGCCGGCACGCCAGGTACGGGGGGGTCTGCCAGGGATGGGGGATGATGGGGGCCTGGGGGCTCTGGGGGCTCTGGGGGTAATGGGTGTGTGGGTCTGATGGGGATGTGGGGGCAGTGAGGGACGGGTGCTCCTGGGGGGATGTGTGTGGGGTCTGGGTGCTATTGGGGGAGGTGGGTGGCGATGGGGGGTAGGTGCTATGTGTGTGGGGGGTGTTGGTGAAATTTGGAGGCTCTGGGTGCTGTGGTGGGGGATTTGGGTGCAGCTGGGTGTGGGGGCAATGGGGGGATGTCATAGGTGCTCTGTGTTCCATGGGTGGGATGTGGGTTCTTTGGGGGGTTTGGGTGCCATGGGGAGGTGGGTGCAGGTCTGTGCTGGGTGTCACCATCCTGGGGTGCCATTGAGGGCCAGGGTGACCCTGGTGACCCCCCCTCTAGCTGAGTTCAGCATCTGGACACGTGAGGCGGGTGCGGGAGGACTCTCCATTGCTGTCGAGGGGCCCAGCAAGGCCGAGATCTCCTTTGAGGACCGCAAGGACGGCTCCTGTGGCGTCTCCTACCTGGTGCAGGAGCCAGGTGAGGCTGGGGGGCGTACCCTGACACCCCCAACCATCCTAACCGTCCCTAACATCCCCCAGAGTGCTCAGCCTGGGGCTGGGGCCACAGGACCCTCATACGAGGAGGAATCCACAGGCAAATGGATCCCCAGTTAAGGGTGTCCCCACAGGAGGATGTCCCCAAATAAAGGTGTCTCTCTGCACAGGTGTCCCCATGGGAGGGTGTCTCCATGAGTGGTGTCTCTGTGCATGGGTGTCCCCACACAACAGTGTTCCCAAGGGAAGGTGTCCCTGTGGGGGGGCTCCCTGTCTGACTGTCCCCTGTCCCCCAGGTGACTACGAGGTGTCCATCAAGTTCAACGAGGAGCACATCCCTGACAGCCCCTTCATTGTCCCTGTCGCCTCCCACTCCGATGATGCCCGACGCCTCACTGTCACCAGCCTGCAGGTACTGGGGACAGCCCCTGGGCTCACATGCCACAGGATGCCCTCTGGGTCCCCAGGTCACTCTTGGGCTGCTCTGAGCCCCTGTTGCACTCTTGGGATGCCCTCTGTGTGCCACCTTTGGGTCTCTTGTGGCACCCTTGGACCCTCTGGGGCCATCTCTCCCTCCCTCATATCATTCTTGGGACCACCTCTCTCTCCCTCATGTCACCCCAGACCACCTTTACTTCCCCCTGTGCCAGCCTTGGAACCCTCTCTGGTGCCAGTCTCACGTCCCTTGTGTCACATTGCACCCCTGTGTCACCCTTGGGCCCCGTGATGTTCCCCCTGCCCCACTGCCCCCCCTGCCGTGTCCCTCCATTCCCTGGGGTGAACCAGCTGGCGTCATCCATGATGTCCCCCTGTCCCCCCATCCCTGATGCCACTGTGGTGTCCCCACAGGAGACAGTGGCAGTGAACCAGCCAGCATCCTTCGCGGTGCAGCTGAATGGGGCGCGCGGCGTCATCGACGCCAAAGTGCACACGCCTGCAGGGGTGGTGGAGGAGTGCTACGTGTCTGAGCTGGACAGCGGTGAGGGGACACTGCGGGGACACCGCGGGGACACCGCGGGGACACTGGGTCTGCATGTGTGGGGATGTGGGCACAGGGTGCAGGACACGGGGACATGTGATGTGGGGACACAGGGCTTGAGAGCATGGGGACATGGGGTATGGGGACAGTGACACAGGGACACGGGGACACAGGGCATGGTGACATGATGACATCCCCTAGACTAGTACACACTGGCGTTCTTGCATGAGGTACGGAGACACAGGGTTGTGGGGACACGGGACACAGGTGTGTGGGGACACGTCTGTGTCCCCCTGATATGCACTGGGGCTCCTGCTGTGCAAGAACAGGGGTGTAGGACATGGGGACACAGGGACATGGGGACACAGGGACATGGGAGTGTGGGGACATGGGGACACAGGGACACGGTGACATGTCTGTGTCCCCCAGACCGGTACGCCCTGGGATTCCTGCCGCGTGAGAATGGAGTCCACTCCATCGACCTGCGCTTCAACGGGCGCCACGTGCCCGGGAGCCCCTTCAACATCCGCGTGGGCGAGCAGAGCCAGGCCGGGGACCCTGGGCTCGTCACTGCCTTTGGGCCAGGCCTCGAGGGTGGCCGCACAGGTGACACTGCTGTGGAGACAGGGACGGGGCTGTGGGAGGGGGTGGGGAGAGACACGGCCGTGAAATGGTGATGGGGACAGAGCCACGGTGGAGATGTGGCCATGGCGTTGCCATGATGGGAACGTGGCCATGGGTGGTGACCACGACGGTGTCCTGGTGTCCCCCTCATGATGCCATCCCCATGTTCATGTCCCAGGGGTGCCCTCAGAGTTCCTGGTGCAGACAGCCAATGCAGGGGCAGGAGCACTGGCTGTCACCATTGATGGCCCCTCCAAAGTGGAGCTGGACTGTACTGAGGTCCCCGAGGGCCACCGCGTCACCTACACCCCGATGGCCCCTGGCAACTACCTCATCTCCATCAAGTATGGGGGCCCCCACCACATTGTGGGGAGCCCTTTCAAGGCCAAGGTCACTGGTATGAACAGGGGGGACATGGGGATGGGAGGGGACATGCATATTGGGAGGATCATGGGGACAGAGAGGAACACAGAACTAGCGGGGACACGGGAACTGAGGGGGACGTGGGGATACTGGGGCCACATCACGGGTAGCCCCTTCAAGGCCAAGGTCACTGGTACAGATGGGGTGGGGGCAGACATGGGGATGGGGGTCATGGATAAGGGATACTGGGAGACAACACAGGAGTCCCCTGTGTGGGGTGACAAGGGGTCAGTGATGGGCATGATGGAGGGTTGCAGGAGGGCCACCCTGCAGGACCCCCAGGGTGACATGAGTGGGGGGGTCCTGGGGGTGACGTGGTGAAGGAGCCCCAGGACGACATGATGGGGGTCCCAGGGGGAGGGGGGTTGTCCCCAAAAGATGTCCCCCCAGCAGGGTGTGCTGGGGGTGTCCCATGGTGGGGGCTGACTGTGTCCCCCCGGGACTCCCCAGGCCCACGGCTGTCGGGCGGGCACAGTCTGCACGAGACCTCGACAGTGCTGGTGGAGCCGGTGGTGAGGGCGGGCTCGCGGGGCCCCCCTGCCTTTGGGGGGGTCACCAAGGCCCCGTCAGACGCTGGGCAGGTGGTGGCCCGGGGACCAGGGCTGACAGCTGCCCGCCTAGGCCACAAGAACCACTTCACCGTGGACTGCAGCAAAGCTGGTGAGGGGCACTGGGGGTCCCGGGGGTTGGGGCGGCTGGGAGGGGCGTGGGGCTGGAAGGGCAGATGGGGGCTCAGCAGGGCGCTCCAGGGGCTCCTAGGGGAGTCCTGTGAGGGCTTGGAGGAGAGGTGGTGGGTCTGTGGGGTGTTCAGGGAATCCTGGGGAGTCTTCAGAATGGATGGGGTGGGTTAAAGGCAGGCCTGGGGGCCCTGGGAGGGGATCGGGTGGGTGAGTGGGGGAGTCTGGTGGAGGGTCCGGGATGCAGGGGGGAACTTCGGAACTCCAGCTCAGGGTTCACCCTGCGTGTGTCCCCCCAGGCACGAACATGCTGCTGGTGGGGGTGCACGGCCCCAAGGCGCCGTGCGAGGAGGTGCACGTGAAGCACGAGGGGAACCGCGTGTACACGGTGACCTACAGCGTGCGGGAGCGCGGCGAGTACGTGCTGCTGCTGCGCTGGGGGGACCGCGACGTCCCGGGGAGCCCCTTCCGCGTCACCGCGGCCTGAGAGCCCGCGGGCCTGGCAATAAAGCACTGGGAGAGGAGCAGCGTCCGAGTGATGACTGGGGACACGCGCTGGGGCGGGGAGCGGGCCGGGGGTCTAGGGGCGTCCTGAGTGAGACACCACAATTGTGGGGTGTGCGGAACAGCACAGAAGGGTTTGGGGGTGGCCCTGGGGGTCCGGGGCAGAATGGTGGGGCGCGGGGGGTCCAGAGCAGGACATCCTGGTCCTGGCGGGTGGGGGGATTCTGTGGGCTGCACGATGGGATTATGAGGCCCCAGTGTGAGATGGTGGGGTCTGGAACAGAGCACTGGGGGTGGCCTGGGAGGATCTGCAGCAGAATGCCTGAGTCCTGAGGGGGTCCAGGGTGATTCCATGGCAGAGCAGCGGTGGCCGGGGGGCTCAGAGGGGCTCGGGGGGTCCAGGGGGGCTCAGGGGGGCCCGGGGGACTCAGGGGTCCCGGGGGGCTCAGGGGGTCCAGGGGGGCTCAGGGGGCCCGGGGGGCTCAGGGGGGCTCAGGGGGGCTCAGGGGGTCCAGGGGGGATCAGGGGGGCCCGGGGGGATCAGAGGGGCTCAGGGGGTCCCGGGGGGCTCAGGGGGTCCCGGGGGGCTCAGGGGGTCTCAGGGGGCTCAGGGGGGCTCAGGGGGCCCGGGGGGCTCAGGGGGGCTCAGGGGGGCCAGGGGGGCCCGGGGGGCTCAGGGGGGCTCAGGGGGACCCGGGGAGCTCAGGGGGTCTCAGGGGGTCTCAGGGGGTCGCGGCCAGCTCGGCCCGGGGTGCCTGCGGGGCCCGTGCCGTCCGGTAGGGGGCGCTGTGCAGGGGAGCGCCTCGCGTCCCCTCAAGGACACGGCGCTCTGCGCATGCGCGCTGCGCGGGGCGGGGCCGGCGCTAGGAGGTGGGGCGATGGCGCGGGGGGGCGTGGCCAGCAGGGCGCGGATCCTCCCTCGGCGGTGGGCGGGGCTTCGGCGCGTTGCCGGGCAGCGGTGGGCGGGGCCTCGGCGCGCGGCGGAGCCCGGAAGCGGCCGCGGGTTCCGCTCGGTCCCGGCCGGTCCCGGTCCCGGTCCCGGTCCCCACAGCCGCTCCCGGCGGCGCATCCCCACCCCGCCGGCTCCCGGCAGTGGCTTTCCCACGATCCCTGTCCCGGCGGATTCCGTTCCCAGCGGGCCCCGGGCATGGCGGGCCGCGGGAAGCTGATCGCGGTGATGGGCGACGAGGACACGGTGACCGGGTTTCTGCTGGGCGGCATCGGGGAGCTAGACAAGCACCGGCGGCCCAACTTCCTGGTGGTGGAGAAGGAAACAAGCCTGGCGGAGATCGAGGAGACGTTCCGGTGCGTGGGGGAAGGCGGCCCGGGAGGGGCCGGGGGGTCGGTGAGGTTCGGGGCTGCCTGAGGGGTCCCTGCGGTGGCCGTGTGAGTCCACAGCGGGGGCTCTGACGGGGACCAGGCAGGGTCTGGGGTCGCAGAGTTGCGGGAGGGGCGGGAGAGGGCTGCAGGAGTGTCGGGCGGGTGCTGGGAGTGCTCCGGGGCCCGTGGAGCGCGTCCCCCCGGCCGGGCGCCCGCGGTGGGCGCTCGGTGCCCCTCACTCTCCCTTTCTCCCCTTGGCAGGGGCTTCCTGGCGCGGGAGGACGTGGGCATGATCCTGATCTCGCAGGCGCTGGCAGAGCAGATCCGGCCGGCAGTCGCAGCCCATGCCCGGGCGCTGCCCGCGGTGCTCGAGATCCCCTCCAAGGACCACCCCTACGACCCGGCCCGGGACTCGGTGCTGCGCCGCGCCCGGGGGCTCTTCGCACCCGATGAGCTGCGATAGAGCCCCCCAGGACCCCGCCGCCCCTCCCCACACTCCCCCAAATCCCCCCAAATCCCCCTCTAAGCTCCCCCAAACAGTCCCCCCACTGCCCCCCGTGTGTGCAAGCCCCCGCGGCACGCCCAAGCTGTCCCCTGTGCCCGTGGCCTCTTTGCACCCAGCCACGGGTGATGGGCACCCCCAGACAGTCCCCGGTACCTTACCAGCACCCCCAAAAGCTCCTCCACCACTCCCCCAACTTCTTCACATTCGACGACCTGTGGTAGCCCTCCCTGGTACCCCAAAACAGCCCCTGGCACCCTGTGGGGTCACAAGCCAGGCCTGGGGGCCTCCACCCCAGGGAAGCCCGCCCAGGAGCCCCCAGCCCACCTGGGGCAGTTGTGCCCCGTGCCTGGGGATCCCTCCCCGAGAAGTCCCCAGCCCATCCCGGGTGCTTCTGCGGGGTCCCTGGGGTTCCCAGGGTGTCCCCGGGGAGCTGGGGGGCTGTGGTTGCCCCGTGGGTGTGAGGGTGACACGGGGAATCTGGCGTGTCTCTGAGGGTGCCTGGGGCTGCCACAGGGGCCCTGAGGGTGACCCGTGACTATGTCTCAGCCATGTCCCGTGATGGGGAAGTGCCACCACCGTATCCTGCTGAATCCTGCCAGGTCCTGCCTGTAGGCAGGGAGGGACATCGTGGGGGAGGAAAGGAACACCCCAAGGACACTGGGAGTTGTCACCGTGACCTTGTCACCGTTCCCCCAGCTCCTCCCCAGCGTCCTCAGCCCCAGCAGAACCTGGGGGGAAGGTTATTTATTGTCCTCCCCCAGTGCCCAGATGTCATTTGTGTCTCCCGTGTGTGTCTCCCTGACAATGTCCCCAACATGTGCTGACACCACTCACTGTCTGCTCTGCTCTGCTCTGTGGGGTGCTGTGAGGGATGGGGGGAAGACAGAAATGGGGGGGACTTGGGGATGTGGCACGGGGACATGCAGTGGAGCACAGGGACAGAGACGTGAAGGGCTCAGGGCACAGGAGCACCCTGAGACCCCCCCATAACCCCCACCCTCGGGGGGACAGCAGGGGTGAGCCCCCTGCGCCCCACAGGGCCTGAGGGCCTGCGAGCCCCGTCCCCCCAGGCCTGCCCCCATGTTTCTGTTCCCACCTTCCGTGGCCCCGCACCTCCTCAGCAGCCCCTGCTGTGTCCCTGCAGACAGGGGTGACACCTGGAGCGGCCTTGAGGGGGAACCCACTGCTCTGGGGCCCTGGGTGGTGGCCGTGCTGGGGACATGCCGTGGGGAGTGGGCAGGGGTGGGCACGGACACAGGTGTCACAGGTGTCCCGCACACACGCGTGCCACACACAGGTGTCTCACCCACGGGTGTTGCACACACCACACGCACGCCTTTGTCACACACAGAATCCCAGAACAGTGTGAGTGGGAAGGGCCCTCGGGTGATGATCCAGCTCAACTCCTGCCCAGGCAGGCTCGCCCGAAGCAGGTGACACTTGTCCAGGCGGGTTGGGATGTCTCCATGGAGGGACACCCTCACCCTCCTGGGCAGCTGTGCCGGGGCTTGGCCTTTCCATGATGGAGGGAAGTTGTGCCTCATGCTGAGCTGGGGCTGCTGGAGCTCAGGGCCTGATCCTCGTCCTGTCACTGGGCAGGACGGGGCTGGGTCTGGCACCATCCTCGCAACCTGGGCAGGTCTGGGGTTGGCTCAGATGTTTGTATGGATTGGTGCAGTCCCCTCAGGTGAGGGATCAGTGTGGACATGTGAGCAGCAGTCCCCAGCTCCGCGTGGGCTCAGGAGCCCTGGCAGCCCGTCAGACACGGGGACATTGCCAGGAGCAGGGGGAGATTGAAATGGCTCCAGGCTGTGCAGGTGCCCCAGAGCGGGGTGACTGGGGCAGGCAAATGGGATGTGGAGCAGCAGCACATGGCGTGGCAGATCAAACAGCAGCATTTGTAGGAGGGCACAGCCACCCTCCTGACACTCAAGGTGTGCTCCCCTCAGGTGGGGATTATTTTTTTCACTTGTCCAACTTGGTTAGACCCAGCAGCAGTGCACACACTGACAAAAGCCATTGCTGGCAGGAGTGGGGAGAAGCAGACAGAGCTCCCCAGGAAACACCGGGCTGAGGGAGTGTCTGAGCCTGTTACTGCTGGAGGACAGTGGAACCAGCACTGCATGTGGTGTGAACAGGCGGGGGGGATCTTACAGAGGAGGTGGGGAGGCTGAGGATTATCAAGGAGTGCCAAGGAGGAACAGACTGGTGGCGTTGCACCCTTCCATCCAGGAGAGAAATGCAATGCATGAAAGCTCAGCAAGAGTAGCCCTGACCCTCTTGCCGCCAGGCAGGAGACCTAAAAGCTGGGGAATGGAATCAGGTCCCTGCTTAGGGAGGTAGCAGAATCCCCTCCTGGCCTCCCTCGCCTTCCCAGGTGCCCTCACAGAACCGATACGAGGCCCTGGGTTTTGAGGGTCAGACAGATGAGAGTGGAGAAGAAAGTCTACTTGGTGGGTCTCCTAGATCAGTGCAGTCAGTCAGACAGGTCACAACTACAGTTATCAAGGAAAAAGGAAAGAAGGGTAGTTGTAGTGGGTGACTCACTTCTGAGGGGGGCTGAGGACTCTGTATGCCAACCAGACCCATCCCACAGGGAAGTCTGCTGCCTCCCTGAGGCCCAGGCAAGGGAGGTTGCTGAGACACTCCCTGCACTACTTCAGCCACCAGCTGCTGCCCACTGCTCATTGTCCTGATGAGAGAAGTACCAGGGTAACAAAAAAGGACTTCAAGGCACTGGGTTGCCTGGTTGAAGGGACAAGAGCACAAGGTACAAGAGGTGGTGGTCTTGATTCCTTTGGTAGTAGGGATGAATGCTAAAATGAACAGGAAAACCCATGGGATCAAAAAGTAGCTTAAAGACAGGTGCCGTGGCTGGAATTTCGGGGTTTTTTGAACATGAGGTGGTTTGTAAAGCACCAGGCTGGAGATAGATGGGTTCATCTCTGGAAGAGGCAAAAGGGTTCCAACCTGTGAATTGGCAGGGCTGATTGAGAGGGCTTTAAACTAGATTTGAAGGGAGAGGGGAATGAGAGCACAGTCACTAGGAATGAAGCTGGAGGCAGCAGGCCAGTGCTGGGGACAAATTGATAGCACAGCTGAAGTGCATCTACACCAATGCAGCAGCGTGGGCAACACAGGAGGAGCTGGAGGCCATGGGGCAGCAGCAAAGCTCTGATGTAGCTGCTGTCATGGAACTGTGATGAGATGACTCTGTGACTGGAATGCTGCAGTGGATGGCTCCAAGCCCTTCAGGAGGGACAGGCGAGGCAGGAGAGGTGGTGTGATGACTCTGTACGTTAGGGAGGGTTTTGGCTGTCTGGAGCTTAGTGGCAGTGATGAAAAGGTCGACTGGTCATGGGTGAGAATCAAGGGGAAGGCTGGCAAGGCAGATATCCTGGTGGGGGTCTGTTCTAGACCTTCCAACCAGGATGAAGAGGCAGATGAATTATTCTATGAAGTGCTGGCTGATGTTTCGTGGTTGCCAGCCCTTGTTTTTGTGGAGGTCTTTAACCTGCCAGATGACTGCTGGAAGCAGCACAGTGGAAAGGAGACAATCTGAGAGGCTCCTGGAATGTGTGGAGGAGAACTTCTGACTCAGTAGCTGAACAACCCACCAAGGGTGGGGCCCTGCTGGACCTGGTGTTGGCAGGCTGAGAGGGGTGCTGGAAGATGTGGTGTCGGAGCCATCTTGGGCACAGTGACCCTGAAATGAAGGAGTTTTCAGTCCTTGGTGAAGTAACAAGGCGTGTCAACGAAACCTCTACACTGTCAGAGGGTGAATTTCAGCCAGTTTGGGACACTGATTTGGACAGTCCCTTGGGAAGCAGCCCTTAAAAACAAAGGGTCCCGGGAAGGCTGGGCATACATCAAGAAGGAAACCTTTAAGGTGCAGGAGCAGCCTGTCCCTTAAAATGAGCTGTGCCTAAAAATGAGCTGCTGGGGAAAAAGTGATTGTCCCCCTGAACTTGGCATTGGTGAGGCCACACCTCAAGTCTGTGTCCAGCTCTCAGCCCCTCAGTTCAAGGACATTGAGGGGCTGGAGTGTGTCCAGAGAAGGCAACATAGCTGGGAAGGGCCTAGAGAGGGTGAATCCTATGAGGAGCAGCTGAGGGAGCTGGGGAGGCTCAGCCTGGAGAAAAGGAGGCTCAGGGGGAACCTTCTCACTCTCCAGAACTCCCTGACAGGAGAGTGGAGCCAGGGGAGGCTCAGCCTCCCAGGGAACAAAGGACAGGACAAGAGGGAGCGGCCTCAAGTTATGCCAGAAGAGGTTCAGGGTGGACTTCAAGAAAAATTTCTTCACGGAAAGGTGGTCAGGCATTGGAAGGGGCTGCCCCATGGAGTCCCAGTCCCTGGAAGTGTCCAAGGAACAACTGAATGTAACACTCAGTGGTCTGGTTGGCAAGGTGGAGACCAGGCACGGGGTGGACTCAATGGTCTAGGAGGGCTTCTCCAGTGTAATTGATTCCGTGGTTCTGTGTGAGTCTGTGATTTGAGATATTTGTATGGATTGATGGAATCCACTCTCAGCCTTCTCCAGACTAACCAGGCCAAGCTCCTGCAGTCTCTCCTCATTAACAGACATGCTCCAGACCCTGAATCATCTTTGTGGCCTCCGTGACCCTCTCCAGCAGCTCCTTGTCGTTCCTGAGTTGTGGAGCCCAGAACAGCCTCCCCTGGGCAGGGCAGAGGGGCAGGATCACCCCCCTGCCCTGCTGGCCACACTCTGCCAAACACCCCTGTGATGTCCCACCAAAGGGAAAGGGAGAACCTGGGATCACAGATGTGCAGGAAGAATTGCATATCTTTGTTAATGACGAGGATGAAGGGAGGGAGTGCACCCTCAGCAGGTTTGCTGGTGACACCAAGCTGAGTGGGGCAGGTTACCCCCTGAGGGACCTGGACAGGCCCAAGTGCTGGCCTGTGGGAACCTCATGGGGTTTGACAAGACTGAGTGCAGATGCTGTGCCTGGGGCAACCTTTGGAATCCATACAGGCTTGGAATGAGCAGATGGAGGAGCCCTGGGAGGAGGACTTGGGAGTGCTGGTGGATGGTGGGGGACATGACCCAGCCCAGAACCCTCCTGTCCTGGGCTCATCCCATAGCATGTGCAGCAGGGGATTCTCTTGGATTGTGCTGTGTGAGGGAGATCAGGCATGCTGACCGCCTTCCATCCAGAGAGCAGCAACTGTATTTTCCCCCATAATTTCATGCTGTTATCTTTTTACCCTCAGCCATCCTCCCACAAAGTACTTCAAGAAATTATGGAGGAAAAAATGTAAACTTCCATTTCTCAAGGTATTTAATCAAAGCCAGTTGCCTTTCTGAAATGGATGCAAATAAACATATGTAAAAGGTGAATGTAGGTGAACTAGCAGAGCACTGCTGTTTTGCAGCAAGGATCACCACGTTTAAAATATTCAGGGTGGGAAGAAGGGTTGACAGGCTGAGAGAGTTATGGCTGGTCAGCTTGGAGAGCAGAAGGCTCCAGGGAGGCTTTGGTGCCTCTTCCAGTACTTAAAGGGGGCTTAGAAAAAGGCTGGAGGGGTACTTTGGACAAGAGCGTGTAGTGATAGGACACAAGAAAAATGGCCTTAAGCTGAAGGTGGGCAGATTTAGATGAGGTGTTAGGAGGGAATTTCTGACTGTGAGTGCGGGCAGTGCACAGAGCAGCTGGGGCTGCCCCTGAATCCCTGGCAGTGCCCAAGGCCAGGCTGGACAGGCCTTGGAGCAGCCTGGAATAGTGGAAGGTGTGCCTGCCCATGGCAGGGGTGGCACTGGGTGGTCATTAAAGTCCCTTCCACCCAGACCATTCCATGTCTCTATGACTCTGTGCTGCCCCTCCCTGCCATGCCCAGCACCCAGAACCAGCCCCTCTGTGACAGCGGCCCTGGCCCGGGCACTGTGAGCACCACGAAGGCTGTGGCTGCTGTGGCGGTGGCCGCACTGGAGGTGACACCTCTGCCCAGGCTCTGCCACCTGTGCTGGCACCGATGGCTTTGCTGGGGCTGCTCATCCTGCTGGCCCTGGCCAGGCCCGTGTGGGGCAACTGGGACACCTGCAGGTCAGTGGTTCCAGGCTCTGGGAGGGAGCTGGAGGAACACTTGGGGACTTCCCTGGCAGAACTGTGGTGAAAGATGCCCCTCGGGGTTCTCTGGCCCTGCTGCCGCTCAGCACCAGGTGGGACTTTCAGCCTGAGCAGCAGCAGCAGAGCAGTAGCCACCGAGCAGGGCACTGATGGCTTTGTGCTTCCAGAGGGACCTGCGGGCTCCGGCCCATGGCCTCTGACCACAGCTCTGCTGTTCTCGACTACAACTCCGTGGCTTCTGCTGCTGGCACGTCCCGTGCGGGTGGCACCAGTGTCCAGCCAGGAGCCTGGCCCGGCATCGTCAGCATCCAGGCCACCTGGGAGAACGGCACGTGGCACATGTGCTCCGGTGTCCTCCTCAGCTCCCAGTGGGTGCTCACGGTCGCACACTGCTTCGCCAGGGCCGGGTAAGGGACAGCAGGGACAGAGATGTCCCCAGAGCACGGGCAGGTGCCCAGCTCACAGCACCACGGGCCACTTCCCTGTCCGCCTGGGGAAGCAGAGGGCTGGGAAATGCTGGGCTGCTGCAGCCCGTGGCTCTGCTCCCTGTCACCCCTCTGTCCATCTGCTCCCCAGGGGCATCTCCATGTGGGACGTGATCATAGGGGCCACAGATCTAACTCAGATGGGCCCTGAAGCTGTGGTGAGACGCATCCAGAGGCTCCTGGTGCACCAGCACTACGTGGCTGCCACGGCCAGGAATGACATCGCCCTGCTGGAGCTGGACCAGCCCGTGGAGTGCAGCGACTACATCCAGCTGGGCTGCGTGCCTGACGCCTCGCTCAGGGTCTCAGAGCTGAAATCCTGCTACATCGCCGGCTGGAACTTTGCCAGAGGTGAGCTCCCCAGCAGCATGTGTGCTCCGAGGGCCAGCTGGGCACCCCGGGGACACGGCCAGGGCACAGACAGAGTCCGGCCGCAGGACGTCAGCGGGGCCGGGCTCGCGGCAGCCCGGGCTGGGGGAAGGAGTCCCCGCCAAGACGGGGCGTGGAACGGGATGAGCTGTAAGGTCCCTGCTCACCCAAACAATTCCTGCTGGCCCCGTGAAGCCTCGGGAGAGATGGGTCTGGCCCCTTCCCCAGGCCACCAGCAGGGACACAGCTGGACAACATCGCTCCGTGGGGAAGGGGCACAGCCAGGCCCGGGAAGGGGAGGGGATGGGTATCGAGCTGCTGGGGGCTCATTCCCCTCTGTGCCCACAGCTCAGGGAACAGGCATGGTGCTGCAGGAGTCCAAGGTTCACCTCATGGACACGGAGCTCTGCAACAGCAGCCCATGGTATGCAGGGGCCGTTCATGCTGACAACCTGTGTGCTGGGTATCCGCAGGGCGGCATCGACACCTGCCAGGTAGGAGTGTGTCAGGGATGAGTCTCTCAGCCCCCGGCAGCACAGGGACCCCCTTATCCCCCACACGCAGCCCAGCCTGTCCCCAGTCTGCCCCTCCCTTCCCCACAGCAGACCCCACAATCCCTGAGCCATCTCTCCTGGCACAGGGGGACAGCGGGGGTCCCCTCGTCTGCAAGGACAATGAAGCCGACTACTACTGGCTGGTGGGACTGAACAGCTGGGGAAGAGGCTGTGACAGAGCCAGGCACCCCGGGATCTACACCTCCACTCAGCACTTCTACAACTGGATCCTGCTCCAGACGGGCCTGAGCCCAGCAGAAAGAGCTGGTCCAGCACCGCAGCCAGTTGTCACCTTGGCCCCCGAGGAGGAGCCTGAGGAACCAGAGGAACCAGAGAAACCAGAGAAACACATCAACTTGACCCCTGAGTACAGCCAGAGACCAGCAGTGACATCCTCGGGCACGTCACTGCCCATGGCATTCCCACACCAGATGCTGGTGCAATTCCGGAATCTGGTGCAGGAGTTCCTGCAGTTTCGGAAGGACAAAAAAGCCTGAGCAGCAGCAGGATCCAGGGCTACAGTGGATCACGGCAGCTCCTGCTGGGCCAAAGGTAGCCTTGGGGCCTTCTCTGTCCTGCCCACGCTGCTGCGCTGCGGCCACAGCGATGCTGACGTGACTGAGGTGTTGAAGTAAAGTTTCTGTGTTCACCATGAACCGTGTTTTCAGCCCTGCTCAGTGCACCCGCAGGCTCGCAGGGGCCCTGCTCTGTCTGTCCATCTGCTGTGCTGGTCACATTCATCCAGGGAAACCTCAGTGCCCCTTGCAATGCCTGAAGCAGGCTATCATAGTGGGGGAGAGCGGCTTTTTGCACGGGCAGGCCATGACAGGACAAGGAGGAATGGATTAAATCTACAGGAGGGGAGACTGGGATGAGGTGCTGGAAGGAGTTTCTAGTCAGGGGGTGATGAGGCCCTGGCACAGGGTGCCTAGAGAAGATGTGGCTGCCTCTGGATCCCTGGAAGTGTCTAAGGCCAGGCTGGACAGGACTTGGAGCAACCTGAGACAGTGGAAGGTGTCCCTGTGCGTGGCAGGGGGTGGAATGAGGTGACCTTTAAGGTCCCTTTCAAACCAAACCATTCCATGATTCTGTGACTTTCTTAAGAGTGTGTGTGTGTGTATCCAGCTCTCTGGAATGCAGCATCTCGTGCACACACACACAGACAAGAGCCATGGCCACATCCAACAAGCTGGGACAGAACCAGCCCCTGGGTGTGATCCCACCTGTGTCAGCTGTATGGACCTGGAAGGACAAACCTCCTGTGCTCAGCAGCCTCTGGGATCTGGCTGTTCTGGGGCAGAACGGGGACAGCAGCCCAGGGATGGCAGCAGAGGTCATGGGTGGACTGAGGCAGCACTGGCTCAGCTGGGAGCAGGCCGGGCTGGCCTGTGGCCCTAAACACAACCTGGGACCTGCCTCCTTACAGCAGCAGTGCGGGGAGGATGCCATCTCATAGCTTTGTAAAAAATATCCTTTAGTGTTTGCTTTCTGCAGCAGGTACTACTACAGCACCTGGGCAGGATTCCTCCTGCAGGTCCAGGATGGCTCTCTTCTAGGCAGCTCTGTCCTGAAGGAGCAGTAGGAATGAGCCACTATCCATGTGGAATCATGTGGATTCTCCCATCCCTCTCCTGAGCGAAATGCGCAGCAGCGAGGGCCGAGCCAACGAAGATCCTGCCTGGGCAGGCTCCCACAAGAAGGGAAGAGGCCCAGCTGCCCATCACCACAGCTCTAGGGCATAGAAGCATCAGCGTCCTCCATGCAAGCCCCAGAAGTTCAGAGCCAAGGGGAAAACAGGCTCAGGGTCCAGGCCTAGGCAGACGAGGGCTCCTCTTCAGCACAGCTCTTCCCTTTATCTGGCAAATCCTCGCTTGTGTTCTGCAGGTCAAAGCTCTGGAAAGGAGCAGGAAAAGGAACTGCTGAGAAATGACACAGACTGCAACAACTGTATCTGCTGTGGATCTTTTAGACTTCGCCTGGGGCAGTGAGAGCTCTTGTGATGGTTCCCACTTCCCCCCTCCCAGCCCAGACTGAGCAGCACACAAAGCCCAGGAGAGGGCAAAGCTTCCCGTGCTGCACACTTCCCCTTTGCCTCAGGGAAAAAGGGCAGAACTGCCCATCCGACAGGACTCAGGACTAGCAGGCACAGGGCCCTCCCTACCTCCAGCTCCCGCAGGACCTCATCCATGAAGTCTCCCGAGTGCTGTTTGTAAGCCACGGCCAGTCTGATGGCGTCGTTGAAGAGCTGGTGGGAAGGACAAGGCCTGTCACCCACAGGACGGGGCACGGGGGCATTTGGTTTCTGTAGCAGATGGAGACGGTTCCCACATCCCACATGCAGAGGGGAAAAAAAACCCTCTGCAGCTCTCCATAGCCACCAGCCACTCACATGGAGCTGAAATGATGGACCATTTCCTGCTCTCTGTGCCCACAGCAGCCCCCATGTCCCTGGGCTGCCAAGGGGCCTCGTGGACACCAAGCCCAGCAGTCAAACGCCCATCTCACCTTCACCACGTTGGTGCCATCGGCAGCAGACACAAAATAAAAGGGCAAACTGAACTTCCGGGCAAAATTGAAGCTTTTCTGGGTCACCTTCATATCCGCTGAGGCAGACAAAGAAGACATGGTCAGTCAGACATGGCAAGAGGTCCAGAAGGTGGGTGTTTTCTGTGTGACACGTCAGCCCCTGCTGAGCCAGATGAGACACAGCCCTGTGATAGCAGTCACGAAGGGCTGGCTGGCATTCCCCATGGGAGGGGACCCTCCAGCCTCCTGCAGAGCCAGGTGAACAGCTCTGTCAGCAGGTACATTGAGACACTTCAGCACAGAGGAGTCTGTGCAGGCTGAAGGAGCACCAAGGGCATCCCTGACTGATCCAGGGAAGCCACAGAACAGCTTTTGCTTCCTTTGGCTGCCATTTTTGACCAGGTGCTACTCCAGTCCCTTTTGGGTTCTTGATGGATAGAACAGGCAGTGTGGTAAGGACAGAACTGGAAGAAAAATGCTTGAATAAAACTGAAATGGATGAAATTTGCACTTTTAATTGCTGGTGACACAGAACAAGCACCTGTAAGACAGCAGCTGAGGTCAGCACAGGACCCAGCCCTGGGGGGCTAAGGAAATCCTCTGGGACAGACCACAACCTTGGCAAGCTGGGAGCAGAAGGCACACTCACCATCAATCTTGTTGGCCACTACAATGCACGGAATCTCTGGGCGGAATTCCCTCAGCTCCTTGTACCAGCTGTTCAGGTTCTTGTAGGTGACCTTCCGCTGCACATCAAACACCTTCCAAGAGAGAACCACCTATCCCGGGGCCAGCCCAGCACGGCTGACTGACCCAGGACAGCTCTGACAACCCAAGGACAGAATCCAGAATGCTCCCAGGAAGACAAGACGAAGGGAACTGGGCGTTATTAGAAAGGGTGGAAGAGAAAGGGACAGTATTGCCAAGCCCAGCCAGCAGGAAACAGCCCCTTGATGTCCTTTACACTGT
Source organism: Motacilla alba alba (assembly GCF_015832195.1). Lineage (NCBI taxonomy): Eukaryota > Metazoa > Chordata > Aves > Passeriformes > Motacillidae > Motacilla > Motacilla alba. The sequence continues at coordinate 182,892 of NC_052031.1, read as the reverse complement.
CCTGCGTCCTGTGCAAGTCCCTGCCATCCACACAGGGAGCTGGCACTGGGAACAGTTTGTGCCAAGCAGGATCAGATGTGGCCTCCTCTGTCCTGACAACTAAACCACCAATGAAAATCACTGGTGGAACAGTGGAAAGTGAGAGTGACAGGACAAACCAGGAGATCTGAGCAGGAGGGGAGCCAACAGAACTGGCAACAGGGGCAAACATGAGAACACTGAGAAGACAGCAGAGCCAGGGGATAGAGGAAAAGGGTTACCAGGAGAGACAGACCAGAGCTAACCAGGTCCATCTACAGGGGGTTTATCTGGTGAGAGTAAAAAGAACAATCTAGGAAAGTTTTTTAGACCACTGGAAGAGACAAGAAACACATGGCAGTGTAACCATAAAAGTAACACAAAGGCCAAGTTTCACTGAGACCATTCTGTGCCCAAAGCCCACGGGTCCAGCTGAGACTCCCTCACCATGATGCAGGCATGGGCCTGGTGGTAGTAGGAGGCGTGCATGCTCCGAAACCGTTCCTGGCCTGCCGTGTCCCAGAAGTCTGTAACACAAAACCAGCTCAGAATGACACAACCCACCCAGCTCTGTTTCCCTCACAACTCACATCCAGGAGGCAAAGCCCAGCCCACCTGCTCAGAGGCACAAACTGAGCTTCACCTCACCAATGTGAAACACCTCAGGGTTAAGAAATGGTGCCAAACTGGGACCTTTCCTAACTGGGCTCAGCTGAGGGCTGTGCTGGCACAGGCCATCAACAAAGGAGAAGCCACCAGTGACAGGAGTTGCGTGGGACAGCAGGACCAAGACAGGCAGAAGTGCACAGAGCAGTAGCCATGTCTGGCACTCTGTCACTAGGGATGACAACGGGAAACGATCTACAACTCCAGGAGCTGCTGGGCGTTGCTGATTTCTGACCCAGCGATGGTCAGCCGGGGCCCTGCTCCATGCTCCAGCTCCTCTCACAGACATCTGACTCCACTCTCCCGGGTCAGGAATCATTCTGAAGTGCTGAAGGTAAGTCAGCCAGAGGCAAACAGGTCCCAGTCCATGAAGTTCTGTGTACACCAGTTGTCACGGGGCAAACCTGGACATGGCCGTGCCTTTTGCTGGTGGTACAGCTCAGGTGGAGATCCCCCATCTCTCACTGGTTTGTAGGTTCACATCTGGCTCTGTTTTGCTGTATAACTTGGTACAGCTTCAGTTAAGAACCTCTATGTAGTCACACCTCTTGTCAGCTGGACCCAAGCATGGTGCTGTACCCAAAGCCAAATGAGGCAGTTTCCTTAGGGATTCCTTTGCACTGAAACTGTGATTGGACTCTGTGTCAAACCTACTGGACAGTGACTTTCTTGAACTGCCCAAATACAGAGAGGTCCCCACCAGACCCCATTTGCATTCACTGTCTGTGTCACAACGAAGATGCTGAGCAGTGTCAGCCCCAGCTCCAACGAGCCATGACCAGTGACTCCATGCGGAGTCCATCCAGACCGTTCTTTATCCCCTGACTGTCCACCTATCCATCCAACCCCCGTCTCTCCAGCTCAGAGTCCACGACATCGTGGGTACAGTGCCCTACACTTTGCAAAGCCCAGGGGATGATGGCAGTCACTTTGCCCCATCCACCAGTGCTGCAGCCCCGTCCCAGAAAGGCACCAGTTTTGTCACGATGCTGTTGTCCATCAAAACGCGTAACCGAGACCCAGCCGAGGGGATCTGCCCTTCCCAGCCGTTCCCTCTGCCATGGCACCCCCCGTCCCCGGGCTGGCCCCACTCACCCACGCGGACCTCCTGCCCGCCCACCCGGGCGCGGTGCCGGTACAGCGTCAGGGCGAACGTGGACAGCTGCTGGGGCTGGCTGCGGCGCGTTAAGGAGCTCGCCGAGAAGGGCAGGCCCGCTCCACCACCGCCCGCCGCCGCGCCCGCCCCGCTGCCAAGGATACAAGCCATCGAGCAGGAACCGCTCCAGCAGCCTGCGGAGAGAGCACGCGTCCCGTGAGCCGCGGCGCCGCGCTGCCCGCCCGGCCCCGGCCCGCGGGACGCCCGCGCCCCACGCACTTGGACTTGCCCACGGCGCTGTCGCCCAGGCAGATGATCTTCACCGTCTCCTCAGCGCCGACCGCGGCCTCGTCCTGGGCCCGATCCGGGGCCTCGTCCCGGGCCCGATCCGCGGCCTCGTCCTGGGCCCGATCCGGGGCCTCGTCCCGGGCCCGATGCGGGGCCTCCTCCCGGGCCCGATGCGAGGCCTCCTCCCGCGCCGCGGCCCGGGCCTGCTGCTCCGCCGCCGTCGCCATGGCAGCGCCTGCGCGTGCCCGCTGCCGCGCGGCCCGGCCCCGCCCCCGGCCCCGCCCCCGGCCCCGCCCCCGTGCGGCCCCGCCCCGCCATGGCGGCCCCCGCGCGGCGGCTGACGCTGACGCTGGCGCTGCTCAAGCCGGACGCCGTGGCCCATCCGCTCGTGCGCGAGGTGAGGGCCCGGCACGGCACGGCACGACACGGCCCGGCCCGGCCCGGCCCGGCACAGCACAGCACGGCAGGCCTCGCCGCGACCCCTCCCAGCGCCGCTTCTTCCCGCAGGCCGTGCACGCCGCCATCCTCCGCCACCGGTTCCTCATCGTCCGCGCCAAGGAGGTGCGGTGCGGCGCGGAGCAGAGCCGCCGCTTCTACCGGGAGCACGCAGGTACGAGCGGAGCTGAGGGCTGCGGAGCGGGACGCTGCCCCGGGCCGGAGCCGACTCGGTCCGTGTGTCTCCGCAGGGCGTTTCTTCTACCAGCGGCTGGTGGAGTTCATGGCCAGGTCCGTGCCGCGGCTGTGCGCTGCCGGGTGCGGAGGGGCTCGCTGGGATGTGCGGACGAGAGACGCTCTCGGGACCGCAGCCTGCTGTGACAGCAGTGATGCGTGCGGGTGGCACCCCCGAAGGTGGTGGAGGTCGTCGTTTGCAGCAGGCCAGCAGTGCCAACCCGTGGCCTCGGTGCCGCGGTGGGACCGTGCCCGTCCCCGTGGCGTGGCAGGGCAGGCCGGGCCCGGCGTGGCAGCCCATGGCGGCTGTACCGTGCAGGTTTGTAAGGACCAATAACTTGTTTGTAATGAGCTCTTCATAATCTTTTCTCCTGCCGTTCCTGGTGGGCCCTTGCTACAGTGGCCCCATGTGGGCTTACATCCTGGCCCATGAGAATGCTGTCCCTCGCTGGAGATCCCTGATGGGACCCACCAAAGTGTTCCGAGCCCGACACAGCGACCCAGACTCCATCCGAGGTGCCTACGGCCTTACGGACACCAGGAACACGACCCATGGCTCAGGTAGGCCTAGCATTCTTGGATGGTTCTTGGGGAGGCAGGAATGACGGTGCTTTGTCTGCCTTTGCTTTAGTTCTGGGGCTCCAAGTGAGCGATTTGTTCCCTTCTGCAGACCCCACGCACCCCTGGCCAGGTGCAGCATAGCCAGACACCTTTGGAGCGCAGCACGTGTTTGTGGTGGCAGACTGGCATCTCACTGCCTTTCCCTCTCTTTTGACAGACTCGCCTGCCTCAGCCAGCAGAGAAATTGCCTTTTTCTTCCCCGAGTTCGACGAGCAGCGCTGGTACGAGCAGGACGAGCCGCAGCTGCGGCGGGGGCAGCTGTTCTACAGCGCCCAGGAGCGCGTGCACCGCGTGCTCGGGGCACAGCCAGCACAGGTGACCTGGGTTTCCCGGGCAGGGTGTGCTTGGCTGGCCGGGCAGCCCCTGTGGGCACTCTCCTGGGGCAGCAGACACAGAGCTGTGCTGCTTTTCAGGGAGTGTGGGAGAGGGAAAGCAGCCTTGTGCTGCCTGGGATCAGGTTATTGGTGCAACAGGCAGATGCTGGGGTGCTGTAGGAAGAGTTCCCCCAGCAGTGCTCATGCTGACAGTCTGGCCATGCTGCTCACTGGCTCCCTGAGTTTGTTTGGGTGTGACCAGGACAGGTGAGTTGGTCAAGGGCCAGGTGAAGGATGGGTTGCTTGTTCCAGGTGGGATTGGCCTGGGTTTGCTGATGGGAAGCCTCAGATTCTCCCAGCTGGCTGTTCCCACAGTGCCTTAGGGAGAAAAGAAAGACATCAGCAGGGCAAGATGAACTGTCCTGTCCTTGCTCACCTGCAGCTGGGCTGGGAAATGAGGAGCTTTGCCAGTAGCTCTGCATGTGAGAGCACTTGGAGCCCCCAGTGTCCACAGCCTGACTGGGTGCCGGGGCAGTTCCGTGTCCTTGGGAAATGGGATGAACAAGGCCATTGAATTACCCAGATGTGTGGTGGAACAATGACAGGGTGGTGCAGGAGGGCTTAGTTGGGAGGTAGAGAGCCAGGTCCTGGCAGCTGATTTGTGTTTCAGTCTGTGGTGCTGTGTGATGTGTTCCTGGGCGGGGTTTCAGTCCATTTATGCTGTCTCCCTGTGGGCTCCTTGCAGTGCTGCCGTTTTAGTTACAGTGCCCTGTAGGGATTTCCTTTGGGCAGTCCCAAATGCTCAGGCTGGGGAAGGTGTGCTGTGCTTGGGGCAGGAAAGCAGAGCCCTGGTCCATCACAGAGCCAAGGCAGGGACTCTCCAGGTGCTTCCAGAACCCTGTGAGGTGTTGGCTAGTGACTGACGCTGTGGTGGAAAGCGCTGCCCACACTCACCCGTGTTTGTGTTCCCTCCTCCTCCTGTCTGGGATCAAATGGATGTTGTTCTGTTCCAGGTACAGAGCCAGAGATCTGCAGGACATCACTGCTGTCCCTGTCCTCAGCAGTGTCCAGAGTGGATCTGCTCAGGATCCTGTGTGTCTTCACACAGGTCTGAGAGCTGCTGTCCCCAGTGCTGTTGATACTTTATTTATATTTTGTCAGGTTTTTTTATTGATTCCTGGAGGTTTTGCTCAGATCTGTGTGTTTTTCTTTTAACTATTAAACTTTACTATTTTTCACCTTTCTTCTTTTATGTTGTGCTTTCCTTTTTGGATATTCCTTGAGAATATCATTAGCTGATAATTCCTGGCTCACACTTGCCGTTATTGAAGTTTTGGTCTTTTTTCCTACTCACTTGCACTGGTTACACTTGGAAAAAGGCCCCTTTTGAACAGTGCCAGTGCAGAGAACTCTGCCAGCAGGATTGTCGCAGTGACACTGCCTGACAGCCACTGGGATTCAGGTACCTGCTGGGTGACACCTTGGCATTGCCCTGGCCCTGAGGCTGTACCTGAGCACAGGTGCTCAGACTGGGCAGCCTATTGCCCCTGACAGGGGATTTGTTGGGTGAATCTAAAGCTGTCCAGCAGACTTTATCAGAGAGCCGAGGCTGAAGCACTTGGTGTTTGATGCAGGAGGCAGTGTCAAAACTGATTTTTGCTCTGCAGGGAAGTCTTACAGAATGTCACAGGTAACTCTGCTTTCAGGGCTCTTACCAAAGTGGGTTTGTTTGTTTTGGGCTTTTTTTTCCCATTTTCTTTTCCTTGTAAGTACCCAGCAAGTGATATTTTGCTTTTCCAGTGGTGCTTGCCCCATCCCTGGCAGTTTCCTGGGCTGAGCTGGAGGGGCCTGGAGCAGCCTGGTGCAGTGGGTGACGTCCTTGTTGATGGCAGGGGCACGGAGCTGGATGAGCTGTACGGTCCCTCGCAGCCCAAGCCATTCCATGCTGATGGGTGTTACAGCAGTTAATCAGTGTCCCAGGTGGTCTCAAACCGAGACAACGTGACACCTCAGTACAGGTTTGAAGGGCAGTTTGAGATCCCTGTTTTTTCCGGGAAGCTGCGGGTGCCTGGCCCACCTGTGGGGTCTGTGCACAGGGCTGGTCACAGCTGTGTGTCTGCAGCAGCTTCTGCCCCAGGTGCTGCTGCAAAGCACTGCCTGGGGCACAGGGTCCAGCCCAGGTGTGGAGCTGGGACAGGGCCTCTCACAGGGACGTGTGAGTTTGGGCCTAAACTTGATCTGCTCTTGGAAGAATTGAGCAGGTTTGTGTCAGCCCTGGAGGGGACAGCACGGTTTGGCCTGGGAAGAAGGGAAGGAAATGCTTCAGAGGAAAATCTCTGCTGATCCCAGCCCAGGCCTGGCCTCAGTCCCTGCCACCATGGGCAGAACCCTCTCAGCTTGAGGAATTTCACTTGATTTATTGCTGTGGCACAAACTTTAGTCACTGATTCAGGTACTGAGGAAAACCCAAGATAATGACTAAAGAAACACCTGGGGAGACACCTTTCCTCTACTTTCCCAGGTTCAGCTTCAGTCCAGCATCTTTTCTCCCCCCTTTCCCTGCAGGTTCTGCCTAGTCTCTACCAGTCCCTGGGGGAGGTGACACAGCACAGAGGGCTGGGCTGGGGCTGGGCTGGGCTTTGCTGTTCTACTTATTTCTTCCTCTTTCCTTCTTGTTTACTCACTCATGGCACACCCACAGGCTTCAGTCCCCCAGGTGTGTACCTGCTCTGGGCTGGTCTCTTCAGGGAGAAATGGGCCAATGGGAATTTCATGAAGTTTCCAGAGGAAAATGCCATGTCCTGCACCTGGGCAGGGATGTTTCCATTTGCCAGCACTCACGTGAGGGACCAGAGAAGCATCTGGCTGTCCTGATGGCCATGAGCCACCCCTGAGTCAGCAACGCACCTCCACGGTCTGACAGCATCCTCAGGTGTGGGAGCCAGAGCACTTCCCACAGGTTACCCCCGTCCCCTCCTGGGGCACAGGTAAGGCCACATCTGGAGCACTGGCACCAGTTCTGGACTCCCCAGTGCAGGACAGCCTGGTCAGAGCTGGAGTCCAGCTGGATTGATTAGGACACCTGAGAATCTGACAGGTAAGGAGAGGCTGAGGGCTGGGGCTGCTCAGACTTAGGAGCTCAGTGGGGTTTATTGGTGGGTAGAAATCCCAGTGTGAGCAGTGAAGGGAACCTCAGGTGTCCCAGGAATGGACACAAGGCAGTGGAAACAGCCTGAAAACTGGCAATTTCACCGAGACATAAAATACCCTCTTTTATTATTTTTATTCTCCAAGGGTGATAAAATAAGGTCAGGAGCCCCTATGCCAAGGCAGGGCTTTGGCCTCACACCCTCTGGAGTTCCTTTTTGTGCTCCTGGGCAGGTGTGGACCCCGGGCTGTTGCTGCAGTGTCAGGGGAGGCACAGGGCCACGTGGGCCCCTGGGCAGCAGGTCAGGCCTCTCCTTCCTCCAGCAGGGCCACAATTCCTACCAGCCCCACCTGGGGGGCTCTGCTGCTGCTCAGTATTTCCCTCTCTGCAGCTGATCTCTGTTGGAACCCTGGCTGCTGAGAATTTCAGACTTTCTGTGCTGACATACACTGATCCCCAAGAGAACACTGCATTTGACCTGAGGCTGTGGAGAAGCTTCCAAAATTGATTGATAGCACTTGTATTATGGGTGTGTAGTTGGTTAGAAGTGTGTGATATGACAGGGTGGAAAACTTAAGAGTTTAAGGTTTTAGAATACAGTAATACATGTAGAGCAAGATGGAGGTTTTAGCATGGTAGCCTGTCCTTCTTCACCTTCTTCCTTTTTCTTCATGGCTTTGGGTGGTTTTGTGTAATTGGACAGAAAAGTCTGCATTGCGGACTTTGAGTGATTAGTTATTGGGTTAAAATGAAAATAATTTAGGTGTCATTTCTTAATTGGATAGTTTAGCCTTAAAAGACCATGTACAGAAAGATTGTTAGCCATTCTGTAGCTTGTTAGTAGAATGCTGTAGAACTCACCACGTGTAATAGAGATAAGAAATAATAAACCCCGAGTCTGAACACCAAACACTGTCTTGAGTGCTTCAATCTCCACCTTGACAGAGGCAGAAGTCAAGAACTGTCAGATCTGCTCTTCTCACAACAGCCTGTGTCCTGCTTTTCCCAGGTCTGGGGACAAGGAAAAATGGATACAATGGAAATAAAGACAAATTTACCACTTCAGTGCTGGCTGCCCTTGTCTCTGCTAAAGCTGCATCTCCCTGTGCAGAGCTGGAGACAAGGGTGTTGTAGGTGGCCAAAGATTTTGTGGATTTGGTCTTGTGTCAGGCTGTGGGTTGTCACATGGAGAAGAAAAGGAGCCTGGGAAAGCAGCCACAGAATCAAATCCCAGGCAAGCACAAGTACTGGTGTGCAGGGAAGGCTGTGCCAGGGAAGTCCAATCCATCCCCACACTGAACGTTCCAAGGGATTAGCAAACAGCCATCTCAGATTTGGGGGTCACAACCCTGTTGTCCACAGTTTTCCCACAGAGCTGCTGTACAAAGCAGGAGGAACAAGGAGGGAGAGAAACACCAAACTGCAGGAAAAAATCCTGACAGATTGGGACTGTTTTCTTCCGAGCACAGAAAATAAACACTCTCCTGTATGAGCGACGGGGGGCAGGACAGACACGAGAGATCTGTGAAGCCAGGTCTGGGAACTTGGGGTTTATTGCACAGGGCCTGGGTGCAGGGCCCTGCTGGGAGCTGCCAGGCAGAGCTCGGAGCTGGCCCCAAAGAGGGAGAGAGAGAGCAAGAGGAAAAGAGAGGACGAAAGAGGACAAAGTTCCCATTGCCATACCATAAATCTTCTTCTATGCTGAATATTCTAATTTTCACTAACCAGTCTTATACAAGATACAAATCCTATAGCATTTACATACCACCTATAAGAATCATTACATTACCATGCTGTGTTACATTTTAAACCCTAAAAACTGCTCTTTGGGCCCCTTCTGCTGAGCTGGCAGGGTCTGCTCTGACCCTGGGACCTGTCTGCAGGCAGAGGGTGTTGTTTCATCAAAAGGGGATTACCTTCAGCCAGCCATGGCATAGTTTTCCAATTGTTCAGTAACTAAGGTATCTCAAAGCTTGCTTTCATTTCAATCACACTTATAATTTCCATATTCTCAAAATCTTTTGCCAGGCAATCATATTTATAAGGCTTTCCTGTTTCATCTTCCCCAACACTCTCCCACCTCATGCCCCAGACAGGCTGGGGCTGGATCTGGACACTGACCAAATGTAACTTCGAGCTTGACGTGGTGCCACAGACCAGGAAAACCCCATGACAGACCAGACTCCTGTCTACACAGACAAGCCATCCACATGTGCTCCTCCTCACCTGCGTCCAGACAGCCACATCTCTGTGACACACTGTCCAAAGCCCTGGCAGGCTCCAGGAAGAAGCAGTTTTCATCTCTCCATCAGATCCCAATCCCAATTATCAACTTGTCCAGGACTCGATGGTCCCCTCCATTCACACATGACTATTGAGTACTTGTATTAGCCAGATTTCCTCATTAATGCTCCCCTGCCTTCCACAACATTCCAGATAAACAAAACAAAGTTCTGTATCTCCCACAGCACCCAGGGAAAGTTAAAAGCCATCAGTTGTGCAAAGCAGCAGCTGCTGCTGGAGCTGAATATTTAAATTTAACATGGGGCTGTGTTGATCCTTTCCAGAGAACAGATATTTTATGGAAACTATAGAAATCCATCCCTCCCCTGAGTGCAAGGAGAGTTCTGGAAGCAATGTGAGGGATGAGATATGGTGACAGCACTGTTGGAGTGTCTGTGCAGCCCTGGAGCAGCTCCTGCTTGCAGCAGCAGCCATGGTTCAGCATTTCCCAGTCCCATCCCTGGGTACCTGCACAGGGACAACAGGCAGGAGAAGTTTAAACATTGGATAGAAGGAAAACACCAGAAAAACCACAGATGTGAGATCGTGGCAGCACCATCCCTCACAAAACTAAGCTGAACTAGAATTCAGATTATTGTTTTTGTTATTTTGTGACACAAAGTTTGGAGGTCAGATAAAGCAGCTGAAAATCTTTGTGACAGAAAAGCATAAGCCTGAGGCAAGGCCCAGGTCTCTGGTTTCAGCTTGGTCTGAACCCACAGACGGGAAAGGGGCAGCAAGGAGAGAAAAATTAGATAAACTGTGTTAAATTAAACCCTTGGAAGTTAAAAATCAGAGGTGATTCAGCATAGGACCACGAGGCACCAGAATGACTCAAACAAGTCACGTATGAGGTATGCAATGCTGTAATAACTGCTTCTACCTACTGTGGGATATACCTGCTGTGGCTGGAGCAGGGCAAGAATTTGGGCAGGAGGAACAATCAGGATTGCAAATAGCCCTGGAATCTTAACATTTTATTTTTTGTTGCAAAAACAGATGTTTTCAAAATGCTTGCTGTCACTCAAATATTTTCCAGAGCTTGTCAAAGCACTGGCCAATTACTTACTGTTTTCTCTTTTTGTTTTACTTCAGCAGTTCCAGGTGTGTGTCCTGTGCTCAGACATCTCAAGGGTGGTAGGTCTGTGCCATCTGGGGCCTTCTCGCTCCAAGTGCCTCTGGGATGTGACTGATTCCAGCAGCTGTGAATTAAGTGTCTGCCTGGAACCATTACCAGCCCAGAACTTTTAACAGCCCGCTGTGGGCCTTGTTTGCGACTCACAAACATGCAGGTGAGCAGGTGGAGTGCTCTGGGCTTTTGTAATTGGCACTGGAGCTCCTGCTCCCACCGACAGGAGGCTGTGGGGAGCGGGACCAAGCAGGCAGATTGGGAGCACAGGAACTTCTCTCCAACTTCAGCCTCCTGGTGGAAGTGCACTAATTGGCCCCGGGGGCAGAGCTGGTGCCACACCTGGATGAGGCCTCTCGGGCTGCCCTGTGACCAGGGACAGGCAGCAGGTGCCACCACGGCCCAGAAGGACCACGAGCAGCCATGAGGCAAAAGTGCTGATCAGTGATGACAGAAGAGACTTTCCTTGGTGCTTTCTGAGCACAAGTTGGCCAGGAAGAGCCAGTGGCCCCAGGGCTGCTGCCGTGACCACACCTTCCACGTCCAGGCCCCTGCAGGTGTTGGACCTCCCCTGGGCAAGGGTGGTGCCCCGGGGTAGGAGGCACTCACTTCGTGCTTGTGAGTGCAGTGTTTGGGCTTCTGCAAACATCAGCACACTGCAAACACCTGTAAATCCGGTCAGCTTTGGCCAGTTGATGGTTAGACCAGAAAACTGCAACCCTTCTTGCCCAGTCTTCTTAAACACAAGTGTAAATTACACTGGACAAAAGCTTGAAACAGTACCATTTTCTTTAGACAAAAATCTCCTTGTCAAGTGTTGGGAGAGTTGGGAATCTATGACCTCTCCCACAAGATGTAGGGTGAGGCTGTTTTCCTGTCCTGGATAGGCCAAAATGGAAATGCCAAATTCAGCTTATTCCTTGCCTGGTTCCAGTAAGAGGTGCCCCTGAAAATTTAGCTAAAAATAATTTGAAAAATCCTGAAGGAAGTGCTTTTCCTAAGGAAATCACTGGGAGAAACCCCTGAAATATTAATATTGGAAAACCTGGAGAGAGTTTGATTCCAGCCTCAGACTTGTGCTGGCAGGGACTGCTGGTCCAAGCCATGGTTTGAGCAGGCCCTTGCAGGGGTGGCTCAGGCTGGGAGTGTGCTCATCTGCGGCCAGGTGAGTGCTGAGAGTCTCCAAGGTCAGAGTCCAGGGCCTCTCAGGGCCTTTATCCAGTGCTCCGAGGTTTTTCCCTGAGATCCAGCGAGGATGTCTCCTGTTCCAGCTTGTCCAGGTTGCCTCTCTGGTCACCATGCAGCCGTGAGCAGAGTCTGTACCCATCACCTCTCCCAGTAACATGAGGCAGCTGCAGACTGTGGTCAGGGCCCCTTTTCCTCACTCCAACAACAGTGGGACATGAGAAAATCCTAGAGAAGAGTGCCCATGGAGAGTTTTAAAAAGTGGTGCTAGAATCACAGACTCTGAGATTGATTTGGGTTGAGAGGGACCTTGAAGCTCATCCAGTTCCACCCCCTGCCAGGGGCAGGGACATCTTCCACTAGACCAGGTTGCTTCAAGCCCTGTCCAGCCTGGTCTTGGACACTTCCAGGGATGTGAGAGCCCAGCTGGGGAAGAAAAGGGGAACACAAAAGCACAAGTTCTAGGTTGTATGAAATCTGCTGGAACTGCTGCCTGGGTGACACCTGCAGGACAGGACAGTTTTAGTGCCCTCAGAACTGCATCTGACACAACCAAAACAACTGAGGGGAAAAAGCTGAGCATGAAACTCTTGCAGCCTCAGCAAGAATTGTGGCTATCAGCAGCCCACAGAGCTCCTGAGGTGTGGCTGCAGGGATCCTGGGCCCAGAGGCTGCCTGGGCAGCAGCAGGGCGAGCAGGGATGAAGGCCAGGGGCTCCCAGTGGGCACATGTCAGAGCAGCAGCAGTGTCAGGGAGAGCACCTGCCAGGGCCACTGGGTGCAGAGGCTGTGCAGAGGTCGTGCTGCATCCAGAGGGCAGGGGCAAGTGGAGTGTCAGCAGGATCTGTCTTGGCACATGTCCAGTGGAACATCTCTTCAGCTGCAGGAAAAGGTGACAGACTGTTCTCTGTCAGGGCTGTGGGTGACACAAGTCAGGGGGAGCAGTGCTCCAGGGGAGGGCCAGAAGGACTTGGACAGACTGGGAAATGGAGCCAGAAGGAGCCGGTAAAATTCAACAAAGACAAATGCCAGGTCCTGCATCCAGCACTCCCTGAAAAAAAAACCACACCACAATCTCAGGAGAGGTCAGTGAAGACCCCCCCAAACAGGCCAGAGATGAAGCACCACGCTGAGAGCAGGGGCTGGAAGTGCTGAGTGGACTCTGGCCACAGGAGGAATGGCTTTGGGGACACCAAGAAGCAGATTGTCTGCCAGTCCCTTTTGGGAGGTTATCCCAAAACCAGTGCAACACTCATTACAGGGGGACACATAGGGAGGAGGAGGGGTGGCAGGCAAAATCCAGAAAAAAACCACCACTTTCTTGTCCCCATCCTCAAAGGAAGTATTTGTGCCCATGTGGAGACCAGAACCAGCTGGCAGGGAGCTGAGTTACAAGCGATGGTGATTTCTGCTGGAGAAAGAATTCTTGAGCAGGAAGGAGCATCCCTCAAAACAGCCATGGAAACAGGACTGGGAGAAGTTACTGGTGCTACAACAGAGCCCTTGGCTTTGGGAGAAACAACACATGCTTGGGGAAGGGAAGTTTAGAGTCTGATTTTCAGAAGTGACAAGTATTTACAGGATCTGAGCCCAATCCTGAAGGCTTCACCCCCAGTTTGAGGCATTTGGTTTAAAAAAACCATCTCCCTTAACATTTCACAAGTTCATGGAGATTTTGATTTACTGCTGGACACCACTGGCCAGGTTTGATATCCATCAGGAGACCAGAGGGGGACACAAACATGATATTTCTTATCCTAAAGGCTGTTCTGAAGACGTGGACTACCAGAACAGAAGTTTCTGGCATCCAGGGAGATTTCAGTATATTTTAATATTTGTGCCAAGTATTGGTGGTCTCAGAAAAGTCCCTTTTCAAATATCAAAGTCGGAGGGGGTTTCTGCAAGTGCTGCCAGACTGTGCCTTCCCTAAAACCTTGGGAGAGTGGCCAGGCCGTATTGGAATGCCATGGCACCAAGTTTCTGCATGAAACAAGGAAATGCTCACCACTGCCACAAGCAAAAGGTGTAATTTTGTAAACTCAAAGCAAATGAGTGAAAAAGTCCCATTACTGTGGCCCCTGTGCCCTGCCAGCTCACAGGACACAGATCCACAGCTACACACACACGCACACACACACTCACACACAGGGCCACCGCCACAGCTGCTCTTTTTTCACACTCCCTGCTTATCTTTTTCAGCCCCAGACACCCTCTGACCTGCACTTCCCCTCACTGAGGCTGCCACTCCCTTGGTATCTATGCTGGATTTCCCTACTGGGTGTTCATCCCCACCTTCGGCTGTAGCCTACACTTTCCCTACTTCCCAGAAGATGTTCCTGTTCAGCCTCTCATCTCTTGACATTCCAGATCCAGAGCTTATGCTTGGACCCTCTCCTACTGCCCCACTGTCCGGCGCAGCAGCGGCAAGGACACCGAAGCAACAGTGCTTCCCTGCTGCAGAAACAGTGCTCTCTCCACCTCCAGATTCACTCCCCGTGGCACTCCTCCTTTCCTGGAGGTCCCACTTTACATTTCCCTGGCACTACCCGGTGAACTCCAGCTGAACTCACTCCTTCTGTCAGGGATAGCTCCAGGCTGCGAGCAGGCAGCACTCACCCAGCCATCTCGCTGAGCTGCAGCCATCTCACTGCTGAGCCCTTCAAACACGCTGGGCACTGCTTGGTGCCTTCTGTGTCCAGCTAGTGCCACTGCTAGGGCTCTGTCCCTCCTGCCCAAGTCCTCTCCCAGGCCTCTGGACCACATCAGCTCCCCCAGAGAGCTGTGCCTTGGGCTGAGTGGGCACGGTTAGCACAGGTCGTGAGCCGCTGTGCCCCTACAGCTGTGGTGCTGCCAGCTTGCCAACGGCCAGCCCCCATCACTGCTCCCCTCTGCTGACAGTGGCAGGTGCAGGCACCTCACAGCCCTGCAACAGGTAAGATGGGGCCGTAGGAAGGACTTGGCGCCCAGGAACTGCAGCTCCCAGCTCCTCCAGCAGCCCCCTCCCGTGCCCAGGTGCTGCAGCCCAGTGCTGAAGAGCTGCAAGGCTGGAGCAAGAGTCCGGCCCTGGTCAGCACCTGGCACAGCCCGGGGCAAGGCAGGAGGTCAGCACGGGTGCTGTGTCACAAGGGCTTGGTCCTGTGGGCTCGGATCCCAGTGCTGCAGGCTGCTGGGTTGCTGCTCCTCGCTCCTGTCCCTGAGCAGGAGCCACCCTGGAAGCCTCTCCCCAGGGCCCCTCAGGGTTAAAAGCTTCTGCTGCGCTTACAGCACTGAGGACACACGGGCTTCTCCTCATGCAGGTAAGACAAACCAGCCAGCGCCTGGGGCATGGCTGCCACATAGGACAGCGCCTGGGAACAGCTTACCAAGGGCTAGGTGCCATCCAGTCTCTGCTCTTGGCTGTGGAGGTGATGAGGGGTGAGAGGGCAGGGCGTCACCAGGACCCTGCCATGCACTGCTGAGGGGAACCTGGTGCTGGCCCCGGGGCTCTGGGTGGTCTGGGCAGGCTGTGGCTGCTGCCTCCAATAGAGGCATCCAGTCCTTTCCAGGAGAAATGAATCCTGTGCTGTTATCTGCTCCCTCAGTTCAGCCGTGCCCTCGCACTGGGCCGTGGCTGTGCCCGAGGCTCAGGACCCCACCTCCCAGGGCTGAATGCTCCAGGCTGCCTGCTCTGCTCTCCTGAGTGAGTACAGGTGCAGGGGTTGGTGAGGAGAACCACATCCTCCTGCAGGAGCAGCTTCCCTGCGTGGGTATGGAGCACAAATGTGCTCCCGCACCAGCAGAACTGGGTCTCTGGCTGGCTCACATGGCACTGTCACAAAGGTCCCTCCCATCTCCTGGGGGAAGGACAGGAACCTGTCTGGCACTGGTGGCATCCGTGTTCCCTCTCTGCTCCCCATCCAGCCTTTCTGGCCTTGTCTGCCCAGGCAGAGGTGTGTGTACCTGCTCTGGTACCTGCTCAGTCTGTAGTTACCATGAGAAATCCCTGTCACCATGACATTTTTATGAAAATCCTCTGCTAGGATTTTTTTCTCCTGAGAAGCTGGGAAGCTTCAGCTTCTCCATGTGTTGCTTCTTTGGAATGTGATTTGGAGAATTGTTTACCCAGCATGTGAAATTGTTTTTACTTGATGGCCAATGACAGCCACCTGTGCTGAGGCTGTGAGCAGTCACAAGATTTTATTATCATTCCCTTCTATTCCTCTCCAGCCTTCTGATGAATCCTTTCTTCTATTTTTAGTATAGTTTTACTATGGCATTTTTAATATAATATATATCATAATATAATAAATTAGCCTTCTGAAAAATGGAGTCAAGATTCTCATCTCTTCCCTTGCCAGAGTTGCCTGCAAATCCCACAAATCCCCTTCAGTGCAGGTGAGAGAGAGAGGAAAAGGCTCAAGCAAGGTGGAGGCTCTTTCCAGGCTCATCCCTGTGCAGTCCAGGGGGGACAGGGAGATTTTCCTCCCTTATCTTCCTATTCCTTGGTGTGCAGGATGTCTTAAGACAAATGGATTGAATGTGGCATCTCTGAACTGTGGCTGTGTTTGCTGACTGCCACGTTGCTCCTCACTAGGGTGAAACTCAGGGTCATCCCTCTGCACATTTCTGTGGCTGCTCCGCAGCCCTGCAGTTGCATGTCCAATTCGGCCTGCATTTGTCAGCATGGGAAGGGCACCAGATGAGTCCTTGAGCCCTTGCTGTCTCTCCTGCAGTGATGTTACCCATTCCCTGCATGCTGTGCCACACAGGGTCACTGCAGGGCTCAAGGTTCATTTCCCACTGTGATGGGCTTACTTTCCTCTTGCTCACCTGCTCTTTTTCCAGGTGTTGAGCCCCAGCTTGGAGCATGAACAGGTGACTAACCCTTATATGTCCAACCTCCTGTTATTGCATTTATTCACTTTTTTGTCACTCTGGTTCCTGAAGTCCCCTATTCCTCCTCCTCCTCCTGCCTCTGATGAACAGGTCAGTGTGAGCAGCATGCAGGCAGGTCCTGGACAGAGCCTTCCCCTCTCACCCCACCCAATGTGGTACCCGTGCCCTGACCAACCAGCCGCCCGAGTGCTGTGGCAGCTCATGCAGCCTGAATTTCCAGTGAGCACAGATCCACGTGCAGGCTGTGTGGCACTGCAGCAGGGACAGTGGCAGGAGGCACTTCCTGGGGAGTGGCACCACGGGCTCCCCCAGCGTTCACCCCCCAGGACCCTCTCCCAGCAGCTCTGGGACAGGCGGGCTGGGCTGCTCCTTCATCAAAATGTTCTTGGCTCAGCCTGGAGCTGGAGGAAGAGCAACAGTCTGAGATTTCCAGACCACTGGATGATACAGTCCTTGTGTTCCTCTCCAATATGTGCAGAATTAGTAATTTAAGAAACTCCAAAGTGTGCAGAATAAGTAGTTAAAGAATACGTTGATCTGTGCAAGTACTTGAGAGTGTGCCTGGCACATCCTGGATGGAGTGACAAGTTAGGATGTCACTGTGCCAGGCAAGGAAGAACTCATCTTCTGACTGAACATTTCCCTCTCAAAGATTTTTTTTTTTTTTTTTGGCATTGAAAAACTAGCAAGTGAAAGAGAAATAATCAGAACTTAATTTTGCTTCTGCTTAGCAAACCCTGGTATTGCTCCCAGTGCACAGGGAGACAATACCCTCAGAACAGGATAGTCATCAGCTGGAGAATCTGAAAGTTATGAATGGGACAGAACTGACAATGGAGTAATTCCAGCAGGCAGAAGGGCACAATTTTAACAGTGCTTTTACAGTTTCCTGTGGTAAGCAGCTATAAGAAACAAACTCCCACCAGAAGCAGTGAATTCTCCAGCACTTAATGTTATAAATGCATGACTGATGCACAGATATAAGCATAGGACAGGGAAATTAAAATCAGATTAATGGGTCTAAAGCAGGGGAACCAACCTGAAATCAAATCAGATTGGTTAATCTCCTGAACAGACATGACAACTGACTTCTGTTGCTAAAAGTACTTTTATAAAGAGGAAGGGGATGCTCCATTTTTTTCTTACTTTCTTCTTTTTTTGGTCTTTACTCACTGCATTTGCCCACTGAAGCACCTTGGCCCCACCCATGGAGTCCACGGCAGGGGCAGGGTGGGCAGCAGCAGCCCTGTCTGGATGTGCCCAGCGCACGCCACCCCCATCAGCCCTGGCTGAAGTTCTCAACCAGAAATGCTTCCTCAGGCCTCCTCCCTCTCTTGGACATGGTGATCACAGCACCATGTGACAGTGAGCATACCCCTTGAGTCAGGGTGAAAATTGAAATAGGATGATGGGAAAAAGGTAGGGAGTTCTAGGCCAGGAGATCCCTGCTGGCTTAAATTTTCATATGGCTCCACAAACCCCATGTGATGAGTTGCTCTTTGTTAGAACCTGTACTTTTGGAAGTGGAACCCCTGCTTTGTGAGAGCTGGTTATTACAGAGCAGGAAACAGTATAAAGAAAAAAAAAATTAACTGGTGCAGGGTGATGCCATATCCCCAGCCCAGGGCTGGGGAAGAGCAAGCTCAGTGACAGCATCTAGGGAATGCTGTGACCTCACCAGGGGCAGGAAAACATTTACTCAGAATAAATACATCCAGGAGGGGGAGAGACACATGCCTGGAATAGTCATCAGGACAAGGGGTTGGGTAGGCAAATACTCCAAGAGGTGTGGGTGGATGCCCCCTGCTCTTGGGTTTTTCTGTGTGCTTCTTTTGCAGTCAGGTACCCAACACAGGACAGCATCTCTCTGGTCTCCAAAATCCCAGCGTCTGTGAAATCTGAACTTGGGAAACTTTCAACCACCAGGGAGATGGGATCAGAGCCGTACCATTAGGGACCCCCTTGCCTCAGGGGGGGCTGTGCTCCAGTCCCCTGGCTCACAGTCCCCCTTCCTCCTCAGGGCTCACTTCTGCCCAATGCCTGACGCAGCCTGCCCCATGGCAGGTACGAACCAGACACAGGTGACGGAGTTTGTGCTCCTGAGCTTTTCCCACGGCCGGCCCTTCCTCTTTGCTCTTTTCCTGGCCATTTACCTGGCCACGCTGCTGGGCAACTCTGCAATACTCTCCCTCGTGTCCCTGGATCCCCACCTCCACAGACCCATGTACTTCTTCCTTAGTCACCTGTCCTGCCTGGACCTTTGCTACTCATCAGTGACGGTGCCCAAGATCCTGGCGAACGCTCTGCGCCCGCAGGCCACCATCTCCTACGGGGGCTGCCTGGCGCAGACCTTCCTGCTGATGTGGTGTGCGGGGGCCGAGTGCGCGCTGCTGGCCGTCATGGCCTTCGACCGCTTTGCCGCCGTGTGCCAGCCCCTGCGCTACGGCCAGGCCCTGCGCCGCAGCACCTGTGCCACCGCTGCCGCCGGCTGCTGGCTCTGGGGGCTGCTGGACTCGGCCCTGCACACGCTCCTGGCGGCCCGGCTCTCCTTCTGCGGGGCTGCCCAGCTCCAGCACATCTTCTGCGACGTGCCGCCGCTGCTGGGGGCCACCTGCAGCGACACCCGCCCCAACGAGCTGGCCCTCCACGTCTCCAGCATCTTTGTGGGACTCAGTCCCTTTCTGCTCGTCGTAATCTCCTACCTTTGCATCCTGGCCACTGTCCTTGGGATGCCACTGGCCACCAGCCGGCGCAAGGCCTTCTCCACCTGCTCCGCACACCTGATTGTGGTCACCCTGTACTTCGTGGCAGCCAACCTGAACTACAACCGGCCCAGCTCGGGCTACTCCCCGGCAGCTGACACGCTGGTCTCTGTGCTGTACTGCATCATCATCCCCATGCTCAACCCCCTCGTCTACAGCCTCCGCAACCAGGAGGTGTGGGGGGCCCTGCGGAAGGCCGTGCGGGTGAGTGCCACACCAGGCTCCCCAGGCACCCACGCCTGAGCAGTGCCAGGGCTGCCACAGGCTGCCAACACGGTGCTGCCACTGCAACGTCCATCCGTGGGACGTCTGTGAAAGCACAGCGAGCCTGGGGCTCCCAGCCCAAGCACAAGGCACGCTGCCATCGCTTGCCTCACCCTCAGTGCATCAGAACGGCAAAATAAAGTCAGGAACAAGGCTGCAGGTCCAGGATTCTGTCTTTATTTTCTAGATGCCATGTGCTGAGCTCGGCACAGGATGTGCTGCAGCTGGGCTACTGCCAGGGAGCTCTGCAAAAGGCAAATTCATGTGGAGCCACACGTGCTGGCCCTGAGCATAGCAACGAGCTCTGCCTCAGGGCTGCCCCAGGTCTTGAGTCAGGCTCTGTGCAGAACAAGGGCAGTGCCTTGCAAAACCTGGCCTGGGCAAGAGGGGCTGTCCCACCATCCACTGTCCCCACATGCCTCGGCTTCAAATCTGATGTCTGCTGGGTTTCCCCAGGCTGCCAGGGCGGCTCTGCAGCACTCTGTACATAAGCACAGCAGCTTGCACAGGCCACCCATGGCCTCAGTGCTGGACTCTGACATGGAGGTCTTAGCACTGAGCTGAGAGCTGGTGGCACTGAACTCCTCACCAGAAATGCTTTGCTTTATGGCCAGGAAAAATTTCCATGTGCAGCTGTTGTGTATGCTGTGGCTCTGGGTGACAGTGGCTGAGGACTGGTTGGGGGTCTGCAGCTGGGCTCAAGCTCAAATGATTCTGTGGTTGTGGGGGCAGTGGCTAAATCTGCAGGTGTGCACATGAGGCACATGAGCTCTGCAGCAGAGCCAGGAGCAGGAGCTCACTGGGGCAAGGGAGACGACACAGGCAGGTGACACCTGCAGCCACACAACCTACGTCGGCTGGACCCAAACACGCTCATCTGCAGCTCAGTTACCAAGAGATACCCAACAGTACCTAATCTGTTCCCAAAGAAACCCACTGGAGAGTCAGAACTGGGACTAGGAGGCACACAGCCTTGTTGGGAGCAGTTTGCCATGTCTTAGTGCACAACACATGCTGATTTTACTCTTCAGGGAAAGAAATGTTTCTGTAACCTGTTGGGTTGGGCTGTTGCTCCTATCCAGACAGGCTGTGAGCCCCTCAGTCCTCCTTGCTATACACCCTTCTGGATTCTAAAAAGTCCTTGATGCACCCTCAGTCCAGTGTCACTGGACACATCAGAGTCTGACCAGTGAACACCCTTGTGAGGAGCCCCTGGAAGGGGACAGCAGGAAACAGCAGAAACCACACAAGGAAAAAGACTGGGGGAGCTGCC
Organism: Motacilla alba alba; assembly: GCF_015832195.1. Classification (NCBI taxonomy): domain Eukaryota; kingdom Metazoa; phylum Chordata; class Aves; order Passeriformes; family Motacillidae; genus Motacilla; species Motacilla alba. The sequence goes on along the minus strand of NC_052031.1, from coordinate 162,302 downwards.
TCAGAGAAACGAAAAACCCAAAGCACTCCAAACAAAAACCCCAAAGCCAACCAACCGGAAACCCAAACAAGAAACCTCTGGAAAAGTTACATTAAAATTGATAACTTTTAACCTGAATCCCAATGCACCTTTCCTGTGACAGAGAGACAGTCGTTGGGTGTTCCCAGTATCAAACACTGAGCAGGAATGCCACACTCCTGCACAGGTAGTACAGGCTTGGTCAACTGCAGGGTGGTCCAGAACTCACCTGCGAACCACACTGAACTCTAAAGCTTTAGTGCCACAGAGGCACCTTCTGCACACACTGCTGGCAGTGGCAGTGATGGGGTGTGCTCCCACAGAGCCTCAGGTGTTCCTGCAGCCTCTCAGTGTGCTCCCACAGTCCCTCAGGCGTGCTTCCACAGCTCCTGAGTCCCACAGCCCCTCAGGTGCTGTTTTACTCAGCTGTCCCTGGTTTATTCCTGCTGTGATGGTACCTCCATCCCACAGAGGAACAATTCCCACAGCTGAACATCCATCTAAGAGGTACTGGCTTGAGGGAGGGCTTTACTTGGCATTTCTGAAAACTGTTTTTTAAACATTAGCAATAAAATGTTTCCTCCTGTCCTGCTTCCCACCTACCCAGCCTCTTCCTCACAACTGTGATGAAGAGCCAAGCTTTTCAGGAGCCTCCAGCAGGCACAGGGGACACAAGCTGTCACAGAATCACTGGGATACAGTTTGAGCCAGGCCAGAGCAGAAGCTGGGAGGGAGGGCACAGTCCCAGGGACAGACACACCTATGCCCAATAGGGTCGCACAGACCATGTTCATGTTTCTTTGGTCCATACTGCAAACACGGCTTGTCCTAAAAATGGAAGCCCTTCCTTGGAATAAACACAAATTTGGCTTTCCCAGGGATCTTTTCCCTGACCCTTGATTAGGATGAGACACAGGGCCACAGCAATTGACAAAGGTCCCACAGCTCACATCCCTTCTGCCTTGCCTGGACTAGATTTGGTATTTCTGCTCTGGGAATCGCCCCACTGGGAACAGGATACACTCCTGCAGTCTTGCTGGCTGACAGGTGGGGCAGCCTAGGTAGAAAAGACCTTGTATTGCACTCATATGCTCTTAAACCATCCTAACTTTCCCACCTGGAAGTGGATGGGAATCAAAATCCTCTTGGGCATAAGACAAAACATTCCCTCTGGCACTGCCAATTTGCTCCTTGATATTTCTCTGGATAAGGATTTACCAAGCTGAGCCAAATGAAGCTGATAACGTGGGAAAGGCTAAAGCAGAAAGAGGCTGCCGTGATTTGACCCTGGCCAAGTGCCAGGCACGCACAAAAGTCACTCACTCACCCTCCCCTGCCAGAGAGGAGGGAAAAAAAATAAATGAAGGGTTCATGAGTTGAGATAAGGACTGTGAGAAAACACTGAACACCATGGTCTCACTATGGCCTGCAGAGGAATCTCAGCTCTGGCACCTGGAGCACCTCCTGCCCTTCCTTCCCCACTGACCTTGCTCCAGTGTTGTTTCTCTCCTCTGCCAAGCTGTGGCAGAGGACGGTGAATGAGTGACTTTTGTGGGTGTATGGCATTTGGCCAGTGTCAAACCATGACAGAGGCAAAAGTTGGGAAGGAAGCAGCTTGCACTGTGCTAATTTCATTGCAGAAGCTTCACATAGTTTGCTGGGAAGAGGCCGACTCTGCCATGGCACTGTCCCCGCCACCAGCCTTCATCCACCATCTCAATGTGCGTGATTGTGTCATCAGGATCAAAAGAAATCTCATCATCTCCATCTGCAAAAATTGTCAAGAAAAGACAGTCACAACGCAAAGAGAACCCCAGAGAGAGCTGGTTCACATTCTTCCTCCCACCTTTCCCCAGGCAGAAGACAGAAGAAGTGCTCTGATAACCCCAAGAGTTTACCTCACCCAGCCCCCATCCCAAAGCACAGATAAAGCAGAGAAAGAGCAAGACCTCCCAGATGAAAGACGAAGTTTGTCTGTTCCTGTCCTGCTCTGGGCCAGGACAAGGCTAATTTTTTGCAGTCGTTGGGAGGGGCCATGGCCAAGACACGGAGGTTATTCTGTACCACCTCATGTCATTGCCAGGTAGGGGGAAAGGGACTCTTGATTCCAAGGAACACTGGGTTGAGAAAATGTGGTGGAGGGAGCCATCCAATATTGTCTATTGGTGGGTATTTTTCCATGTGAATAATTTCTTTTCCTATATCTTTTGTTATTAACATTGTTGCTGTTACTGTTTGCTTCCTTATTGCTCTTTCCAAAACTTTTGTTATCTCAACCTGTGATATTTCCCTTTTTGTGCCTCTAACTGGGGAGGAGAAGTGATGCATGGCTTTTTTTTTACTGAGAGTACTAAAGTGGAGAATACCATTCCTACACCATGATGTTCCCAAGCCAGATCTCATTCTGCTTCCCAGGAGGAAGAAATTTAAACCACCAAGTCCCAGTCCCTTCCCTGCTGCAGAGAACCCCTACTTTGCCGCGGCACAGCCCTGAGCTCAGACCCACCTCCTTGGTAATCATAGAGAGCCACTGCGCAGATCCCAGGGCTCTGCCCCTCAGCAGCACTCTCCGTGTTCCCTGCAGGACACAGTACACACAGATGAGACAGAGGCTGAAGCATCCACACAGTCCTGGTCAGTGCCACCCTCCAGCCCAGCTCCGGGGAAGCAAATCAAACCCTGTCAGCAAGGAGAGGTGCATCACAGCCCAAAGCAAGGAACGACTTCCCTCCCCTCCCTCAAGGAGACAGCTGGGTCCTGATCTTTCAATGCTTCTCTCCCAAGAAGAAGGCTGGGAATAACTCCAACCTCTTCAATTGCTAGCAATGCCAGCTGTGACGGAAGCACCAACAGCAGCCCATGCAGTTTGCTCCTGTGCTTGGACAAAGGCTACCTGCACTCCTCACACCAGAGACTCCACCAGAGCAGGTCCCAGGAACACCAGCCATATGATGAATGGGCTGAACCAGAGGCACCGCCAGGCTGCAGGGCAGAACTTGCCAGGAAACTGCAGCAAGAGCATTGGTCCACATCCAGCTGCTCCCGGGCCTGTGGCAGCCTCCTGCCTGGACCCTGATCCAGCAGATTCCTGCTGTCTGGACCAGCATCCCATGCAGCTCATCTGCACCTTACAGCTGGGCAGGGGAGTGGGACACAACCAAGTCTCCATCACCAGAAGCTGCTATCCTGACCACAGTAGATTTCAGGATAAAAATTCCCTTTGCAGTTTGTCCCATACATCCAGTGAGGTTAGTGGACAGGTACAAGCTTCCCAAGACATGGGCTATTCCATCAGTACTCACCCAGTTGGAGATGGCTCTGTCTGGGCTCCTGAGGAAGGATCACCTCATAGTCTTCACCTCCATCTCCTCCAAAGTCATAGGTGGCATCCAGCTTTCCCAGCGGGGCTGGCAGCTCCTCATAGTCAGCACTTCCACTGGTGATGTCACAGTAGTCAGAGGGCTCTGGCAACTCCTCATAGTCTCCACCAACATCCAAGCTTACATTGTAGGTGGGCTGACCCTGGCTGGGCACCTTGCATGGCTCTGCATCCAGATCTGCTGGCCTTGGTGGCAAAGTGGGTGGTACTTCTTCATCCTCCCTTTTGGCCTCCTGCTGTGAGGTGGGAAAGTGACACCAAAGTCACTTGCAAGGCACCCACCACAGGCAGCTCTTTCCTGACCCAGCACCTGACACAAGGCAGCCCCTTTACCACTGCCAGGGCACAAATGGAACACCATCCCCTGCACACCAGGTAAACAGCTGAGCTGCTGGGGCTGTGCTGAACCAGCAGTGGGAATTGTCCTGGAGACCCTCAGGACCCACGTGTCTGAACTCTGTTCATACTTCAGCACAGCCCGTGGTAGTGCCACTGCACTGACTCGCTCCCAGAGCTTGTCCCATGGGGTCAGCAGTGTCCCATGGGGTCAGGTGCTCTGCAGCCATGGCCCATCCCCAGCCCAATGCTACTCCTTATGCTTCCAAAGCCTCTCCCACCCTGTGGCTGTGCTCCACATCTTCCTGCAGGGCTGCACATAAAGCATAGCTCCTCTGAGGTGCAATCTCCTCTGCCTGCTCCCCTCCCCAGCTCTCCCAGGCTGCCTTGGTACCTGTTCTCCTGGTGACATGGGCTGGTCCCCAGCAGCACCCCCGGGTACCCCTGCTGGCACGGCTGGAGAGGCTGCCCCAGTCCCAGTGTGCCCCTTCTCTCTTGGAGGGATTTCCTGCTAGAGAAAAGCCACCAGACTGCTCAGTCCCTTTGAACAATGGCTGTTCACATTCCCAACAGAGCAACTCAGAATGTTCTCCTCCGCCTACAAACCTGCTCTGGGCCTGGGCACTTGCAGGTTGGTGACAACAGTTGGGCAGCCCCAAAGAGGAGCAATGTGGAGGGGATAGCTCCACTGTCAACACGCCGCTGTCCTCTGAGTGCAGGAACAGCACCAGGGGGAAGGCAGGTAAACACAGGAGCTGGGGGCCATCTCCAGTTTGCTGGGATGCATCCCACACAGACTGCTGGGACAGCAGTGCTGGGGAGCAGTAACCACACTGTTTGCCAGGCACCAGAGGCAAAAGAAGCTGAGGCCAGAGCACAGGTTGAATGCAGGTATGTCCCTGTATGAGTATTTGGTGTGCTGAAAAGAAAAGTCCAGTGACAACTGCAAAGCTCAGTGGCCATTCTTGGCAGATGCAGGGAAGCAGTTTAGGCAGGAGGTTACCCTCAAAAGACCAGACAGAAGAATATGGAGCTGCAAGGCTTCGAAGAAAAGTCTGTGTCACGAGTCTTGGAGGACACGGCAAGACAGCCCTGGCTCACCTGCTGCTGAGCCAGCCGGTGCTCCCGAGCCTGCCTCCTGCTCTCCTCCTCTGCCGACTGGGCCATGTGCTCAAACCGCAGCCGCAGGCTGCTGGTGCCGCTGGAGGCTCCTGTGAGGAGACAGCTGATTGACCAGCCCTGCGTCTTCCTTCCACCACCCCAAGCATCCAGAAGAAACCCAGACCTCTGCCTCTTCCAGAGAAACTTGCAGTCAGCCACCTTCTCCTGCCCTCCAGCACAGGTTAAACCCCTGTCCTACCACAGCACACACCTGCCAGCAGGCTGCCACTGAGAGACTGTGAGGCCCACAGCTTCCTAAGCCCAGGGCTGGTACTCAGGTCTCACCTGCTTCCAGGGGTCTTGTTTTCTCATAGGAGGAGGTGGGAGCTGCCATCTCATCAAAGCCAGCAGCACTCTGCAAGAGGAAGCAAAAGAACTGTTCAGCCCATTGGGCAATGCCAGTGCTGGCTTGGGTACTGGTGATGGCAAGCTTTGTTCTCAGGCATGTTTGTCCTCACCTGCACACCTGCCCTGGCCCAGGGGAGGCTGTTGGCTGCAGTCCCCCCTTCTGACACCTCCCTGTCCTGGGGATACGCCTGTTGCCCCCCAGCCAAGGACACAGCCCAGGAGAAGGCACTGAGAGCTGGAAAGATGCTGTGGAGCCCAGCAGGGGAGGCTGAGCAGTGACACAGGACAGCAGGGCTGGGGACACTCCCTGTACCATGGCAAGGAGCTGGGGGCGTGCCTGGGGGGATGCCTGGCCATCGGCCTCTTCCCCAGGCCCAGAGACACTGTGCATCCAACCCTGGCACTCCCCGTGGCATGAGGCCTGAAAGCACTTCCCTGCTGGATGCACAACTGCCTCACCTGCCACGTGTGTGCAGTGGCACAAGCTGGAAAGCAGCACCAGTGTGCAAACACCTGCAGCAACACCGGCTTCAGGAGGGATGGAGAGAGGCTGGACCGGGATTAGGATTGGTGGGGAGGGTGCAGGAAAGCCAAAGTGAGATAGAGAAGGCTTAAGGGTTTATCTGCTTTCATGAGAAAACTATTTCATGCAAAAAGGAATGAGCAGGTAGGACCCACTTCTCAGCCTGACGCTTTACAGCAGGTGCTGCCTGCAGGTGTCACAATAGGCTGGTGGCCAACTGTGGCAGCAGCTCTCTGGCCACACAGAGCAAGGCACAACATTCCCAGGCATTTTCCTGGGGAAGGCTGTGAGAACATCAGAGAAAAGAATGTTAAACAATTCTTATCTTCACTTATTGTACTTGTTGTGAACATGTAGAATGTGTTATGAAGATTTGTTTACTAAAGGGTGATTTCTTGATTGGCCACTAGTGATAGTGTTTAGATTGAATTGGCCAATCTGGTCTGTCTGTATCAGACTGTCTGTAAAGGATGATGAGTTTCTTAATAAGCATAGTATAGCATAATAAAGTGACTGATCAGCCTTCTGGAATCATGGAGTCAATACTAATTATTATCCAGCAGGGACCCATGCTACGATAGCTGACAGCAGCTCTGCTCTTCCTGCAGAAAACACACCTAAGCAGGTAAACCAGCCCACAGGCTCAGAACCAGGTGTCCACAGGTCACAACAGAAGCCTGGACATGCTGTCTATATGACAGCATTTTTATTTTGTGTGAGCCTTAGTCTGATACTGAGTGTCCAGAACTTTACTAAAGGGGTGTTCAGGCTGCCTGAGAGTCTGTTATGCTCTGCTCTGGTGCAGTGAATTCAGCATTTCTCCATTCCTGAGGACCAGGAAATCTGAAATTTAGTTACTTGCCCAAATAATCCTTATTTTTACCATGTTTATTTATGCTTCAGTATTCTTAAAATGTACAAATTCATGTTCACTTTCAGCCAAACTGCTTATCTCCTCTCTGCATCCTGCCTCCCAAAGAGCCACAACCCTTTTACCCAGTCCCCATGTGCTTTTGCATGTTGTTTTTGACCACATACAAGGTGTGCCTTTTGTCAGTGCACCTCCATTTGCTGCTGTTAAACTCAGAGCTAGTGCTAATCTCTTCTGAGGGCAGGACAACATTCCCTCTCTGTGGCAGGCCCAGCCAGCACACAGCATGGACAGGACCATGTTGGGGGTTTCAGTGTGTCTGCATCCTCCCCTGCTTCCTCAAGCTCCCGAGGACAGTGATGCTGGTGCTGTACCAAGCACAGCCCTGTGCCCCCAGCAAGGGAAGGAGGTTTCAGGGAAGGCACCCTCATTCCTCCTCCAAATGCCCTAAAGCATCTTTTGTCCTGCATCTTTTAGGCTATCGCATCCATGCAGATCACAGCCACTCGCAGGACCCCCTCTGGGGACCAAGCCTTCAGGGCAGCCTGCTGAGCACAGAACTGATCTCAGGGCCTCACTCTGAGATGTGACTGTAGATGAAGTGTCAGCCCAAACAGAAAACCTGAACCAACCACTTGGTGACCTCTTCTCATGCACAGCGGATTGATCTATGCCAATCCCATCCCTGCTGGAGTTTGTCAAGGTGTGCAGGAAGATTTAGCACCTGAACAGACCATGAGGCACTCCTTGATAGGAGTGAAAAACTTGCAGAGGGTAACAAACAGCAGAGAAGTGAGAGGTGACAGAGTGCCAGGAAGAACTCCTGCATTACAGTCTCCCCAGGCTGCATTCCTCTGCACCCTCTGGTATTTTACACTCGGCCAGTTCCTTCCAGCTCTGGGTACTGGGATCTCAGCTCCGCTGCGGGAATCTCTTCTCTTTCAGCTGGGCAAAAAGCAGCAGTTACAAGGAAGCAATTGCAGGCTGCAGCAGTCTTACCTTATCCACTCTATCCTTCTGGACTCCATAACGGCCTCCAAACCCCTTGGCATAGTCTGTATGGAAAAAAAAAAAAAAAAAGTTATTTTAGAGTGTTTTTTATTTTGTGCACACATCTGACTTCAGTATGCTGTGACCAGTGAAATAAGTTTGCAAGTGTTATCTCTAGTTAATTCCATTTGTGATGAGACACAGATAAAGTTAAGTGCTCTGGACAGTAGCTTTTAGGATTAATCCCTCCCTCCTTTCAGCTGAGGGCACAGGTGTGCAGGGCTGTAGCTGCCAAGCCGAGCCCAAGGCACCAGGGTGAGGCCACTCACCCCACCTGGGTGGAGCGTGGCCCTGTTCAGGGAGGTCAAACATGCTGCACACAAGGCACTCCTGGGATCTGCACTGCCTCATTCCTCTGTGAGAACTTGTGACTTCAGAGTGTGTCTCATGTGTGCGAAGAGCAAATCTGGGCGGAATCAGGGCAGGGAGGTTACAATGAGCTCATGGTTAGGAACGTCCCTCACAGGGAATGGCAGAGTCTGGGAGTCCTGACTGAGGGACCCACATTGCGTGTCCCCCACTGATCCAAGCTCCCACCTACTCTGCCCTTGTGCTTTGAGGTTCACTGTGTCTGCAACGCGCTGGACACGTTCTGTTTTCAGCAGCTGGATCTCTTACTATGAACCACAAGCTCCAGACACAGGTCTGTGTGTGCTCCAAGGAAACTGCTACCACCTCTGGCAATACTGCCCAACCTCTTTGGGATGCGTGGGGCTGCACTTCTTCCTGATGGTCCCAGCCAAGGGCATTCTTGTCCTGACGATCCCTCTGGACCCCAAACTTCCCACCAAAGCCCACAGAATAGTCTTCAGCCACAGGGATGCAGATCAGGGCATGGAAGAGAACACACAAGGGAGGGAAGGAGACAAGTGTCAGCAGTGTGAGCTCAGGCTGCTTTCACAAGTTTTCCATGCCCAGGACTTAGAGAAAGACATAGAACAAGGCCAGATTTCCCCACCAGCAGCAACAGCCCTCCCTCCTCCCTGGGATATGTCATCAGCTATTAGCACCTGCCTGACCTTCCCCTTCACCCTCCCTGTGGTGATAATGCTGTCCAAGAGATCCCTATGCCCACAGAACTCTTCTGCTCCTCTTCCTTTAGCCTGAACTCTTTTTAGCAGCCATGCGCTGTGCAATGGCTTTGATCACCTGGCTGTTCCCAACAGCTCCCTGTAGCTCTTCCACCATTCTTGCAGTAGATTGCAAATGCCCTGCACAGTGCCCATAGTCCCATTGGACACAGTCTCCAGCTCCAGCCCTGACACTGCCTGCTCCCCCTCCCCAGCTGGCTCCTCCAGCTCCCCCACCCCCTCCAGCACCCCCAGTTTTCCCCAGCTCACCTGGCTGCCGGGGCTCACCTTTCTGAGAATCATGCTTCTCTGTCTGGCTCTTGTAGTCAAATCCCACAGCTGCTTTGTCCACCTTATCCCTTTCCACTCCGTAACGGCCACCAAAGCCCTTGGAGTAATCTGAGGTGGAGCATGGAGTCAAATGCTGCCCCCAGCATGGGGCTGCTGAGGAGAGGATAGGGAGCAGCACTGGGGCAGGCCCCCAGGGAGAAGGGACAGCAGCAGAGACTATGGAAAACACCACAGAAAGTGAAGGGTTGGAGGGGATGGAGTGGATGGTAGGGAGCACCATGGATGAGAGCCCACAGGAATGGGGGCACAAAGCAAACGGGATCAGGGCACCAGGAGACACAGCAGGCCAGGAGGAAAGAAGAAAACAGACGTGCCAAGGACAGCGGCACATGGGGCCACAAGGGAGATAGACTGGGAACAGAAATCTGAAACAAGAGACAGGAGACTGTGCCACAGCCAACAGCACAGGATACTGGGAGCAGAAGAGAAGCTGGGCAAAGGGTCAAGGGGCCACATGTGCCCATGGACTTGCCTTTCTGGGACGAGTGTTTCTCCACCTCGCTCTTGTATTCAAAGCCCAGTGCTGACTGGAACAAGAAGTGGAGGACTGTCAATCATCCTCAGAGCCAGGATGGGTCTCAGCCTTCCTCCCCTGGGGCCAGGCTGTCACTGGCTCCCTGTCTTGTGCTGCAGCATGCAGGGGCAAACACCCCAGTCCCTGGAGAAACAGTGTTCTGCCTGGGTGGGACAGGCCCACCACAGCAATGCACACCAGCCACCTCCACAGGTGCCCCACACTGTGGGGCCACTGCCCAGCATAGAGCTGAGCCGTGCTTCAGCGAGACCAGGGCACAGGGCACACCCTGCATGCCCTGAGCTTTGAGAACAGCCCCAGGCTGGCATGTGGCAGTGCTCCATGGCCAGCACGGGCCACAGGTATGGATTTCAGCTGCACTGTCCAACACACCTTGTCGGCTCGGTCCCGCTGGACTCCGAACTTGCCACCAAAGCCCTGGGCTGCATCTGTCTGCGAGGAGTGCTTCCCAACATCAGCCACGTACTCGTGTCCTACTGCGCACTGAGAGGAAAGACAGCGTGACGTGAGCATCCACCGTGGACAGGCAGAGGCACCACAGCTGCTCCCACACACTGCTGACACCCTCGCAGCCACAGGTAACAGGTCCAAGCTGGCTGTGCTGATGGTGCCCAGGCTCTGCACATGGCCTTTGCCAGCAGCAGCTCAGCTCAGAGGCCTGGGAGGAGCCTTGAGAGCTGTCATCTCACAAATGTCCCCACTGCCCGCTCATGAAGCAAAGTGTGGGATGCTGAATGCCACCTGCTCTCAAGTGCTGGTGGAGTTGCATGGTGGATAATCATAGGATAGACAAGAGAAAAGTGCAGACAGGCACATACAGCCGAGAACTCCAGGCAGAGCTCTGGCACTCATTTCTCATTTCTGTATCTCACAGCAAGGGCCAGCAAACCTGGCCACAGGCCAAGCCAGGAACCCGCTCTCCCTGCTGAGGTGCTGTGGCCAGGAACCACAGACGCTCTATGCCAAAATGGAACAGCTGTGCTCAGACGCTGCTGGACCACAGTGAGGGTGCTTTTGTTCAGCAACTTCTTGGCCTTTGTCCGGTTACACCAGGATGCTGCAAGTGTTCAGCTTCTGCCCCTTCTCCTGAGGAGCATGTGCAGTTCCTGACTACAACAGCTCTGGCAAGGAGAGCAGGGAATTTTTGAGGACAGTCTTTCTCACCCTGCCATCCAGGTATTGTTCAATCCCACAGTGACCACACCTATGGAACTCTACTTCAATCTAAACATCTCACTTCTGAGAAAGAAGCATTAAATGCCAAAAGGTGCATGAAGAAGTGTGATAATGATTATCACAAAACATAGACCAGATCTGATGTCTAGGGCTTTATCTCAGGGAGATATGAGCTCTGTAATGCAGAATATGGGGAGGGAATTACTACACATTAGTCTGCAAGCACAAGTAGGGAGGCCCCAGATTTAATTGTTATGTAGCAGGCTTGAACAGCCCCAGAAAGCCTTTCACAGCTAAATGGAGCATTGTAAAAAGTTGTAGAGATGAGTTACACAAATGAATTCAAACAGATTCTGGAGACAGAGTATGGGCTAGCTGGACATGTGTGAATCTGTGAAGCCATGCAAACTCTCCATACTTTCCCTTCAGGGTCAGGCCAGAAAACAGATACCCCCTCCTTTAGGATTAAAGCACTTCTCCACTGAGGCTCAGGGAAGCCTCCCACAGCTGTTACCTTATCCATTCGGTCTCGCTCTGTTCCAAATTTGCCCCCATAGCCATAGGATGCCTTGGGGCCAGTCTCCAGCTCCTTCTTCTTGATGACCTCATGTTCCTCTGATACCTTGTTCCTCAGCTGATGGATGCTGGAGACAGAGACAGGGCAGGTGGGTGTGGGATTCTGCAGAACCAAAGCCCAGCAGGACATACAGGCAGCACCAGCTGCCTGCGCTGGGCTCCCCTGGGGTCTGGCAAGGGACCAGTGGGCTCACGGGGACATCCCGCCCCTCTCCTGCAGCCCTGTTCTGGGCTACATCCCGACCTTCTCAGGACCCCACACCTTCCTTTTTCCTGCAGGGCTGCCCCGAGGGAGCTGTGCTGCGGGTCAGCCCCGGGCAGCCCCATGTGCAGGTGTTCGGGCCCCGATCCCCCACGGCTGTGGGCTGCGACCCGGCCAAGAGCCGCAGAATGGGGCCCACGGAGGCTCCCGGCCCTGTGCCCGCGGGGCCCGTAATTGTGTTGACCCCGGCAGAGCCCGTGCTGACCCCGGCACGGCCCGTGCTGACCCCGGCAGGGCCCGTGCTGACCCCGGCACGGCCCGTGCTGTCCCCGGCAGGGCCCGTGCTGACCCCGGCAGGGCCCGTGCTGACCCCGGCAGGGCCCGTGCTGACCCCGGCAGGGCCCGTTCTGACCCCGGCAGGGCCCGTTCTGTCCCGGCAGGGCCCGTTCTGTCCCGGCAGGGCCCGTTCTGACCCCGGCAGGGCCCGTGCTGTCCCCGGGCAGGGCCCGTTCTGTCCCCGGCAGGGCCCGTTCTGTCCCCGGGCAGGGCCCGTGCTGACCCCGGCACGGCCCGTGCTGTGCCCGCGGGACCGCTCCCCCCATGCCCCGGCCCCGGCCCCGGCCCCGCCGCACTCACTCGATGTGCCCAGCGCGGCCAGAGCCCTCGATGGTTTTGGCTCCCCAGCGCTGCTCCCGCTCGGAGATGTCGTTCTGCGGACGAAGGGCGGCCGTCAGCCCCAGCCCGCACGGGCTCGCTGCGCTCCGTCGGCCCAGGCACGGCCCGGGGGTCCCGCACCCCGTCCCCGCCGGGCCGGGCCGAGGTCTCCGGCGCACTCCGCAGAGCCGGGTGACACCGGCATGCGCGGAATTCACTGTTCGGGGAATCACTCGAGAAAGCACGGTGACCCCAGCCCTCGGGCCTGGCCATCACAGCCTTGTGTGGTAGGTTTGTGGAAGCTCTGAACATATATTCGATAAAGTGAAGCATCAATAAAGTATTTCCTAATATACAATGAAGCTGAAAAGATGTATATATGAAATAGAATCAAAAGTTAATACAAAGTCTTATTGTGTTCACGCTTAGTCTGAATGCTTACACAAATAGAAGAGATAAAGTAAGCAAAAAAATTTGACAGTGTAGCTTTTTCCTAAAACATTAATAACTTGAAACTATGAGAAAGGAATTTGATTTTCTGCCCCAAACTAGAATTTCTTACTGGAAATAATTAGGTAAGACTACAAACACAGGACTCTTGTCCAACAAGAGAGGCTTGTTGGGAAAGTAATAGAGAAACAAATGGAAAACGAAAAATCATGATCCTGTATGAATGCAGAGGGTTCCCCAGGCTGAACCCTTCTGCTCTCTCACCAGCTCAACTCAGAGCTGAAGTAGATAGAAAACGAGTGTAAGAGGCACATAGCTGCACCTGCACAAGCTGACTGTAAGCAGAGTAGGATTTTTAATCTGGAAAAAAGATAAATTAGGGAAATGCTGCATCCTGTACAGTTACAAACAATGTAGGACAGAGAAAATTTGTTTGCTGTGTCTTGTAACATATGTTGTGGAAAGGACAAGGGAGTTACCCTTGTAACAAGGGAGTTTCTTAAACAAGCAGGTTTAAGAAACCCTGCATATTCTGTACTCCTTAGGTGCCATTGCTTGTGGTCAGACATGGGGTATGCAATGGTGTAGGACGTTCTGGAGTCTAAACCTGGAGATGTGTCAGAAGTGTCTCAGACAGGTGACCTGACAGTGCCTGCAAGGGGTGATGGCACTCGGCTGATCCTACCCTGCCAGCAGTGCTGCAGCCCTGCCGAGCCCCAAGCCCCAAGCCCCGCACCAGCAGCAGGAGCCCAGGGCCTGGAGCTCTTCACACCATCAGCATAACAGTTTCCACACCAGACACTCACCACGAAATCGGGGTCCGTGTCCCAGTCGTCTCCCTGAGCCTCCACTTTCACGGACACGTTGTGTCCCACAACTGCTTTCCACATCTGCACAACAAGGACATGCTGTCACCCAGGGTGGCCACATCTGGCTCACACAGTCACAGCAGAAACTGGGCTGGAAGGGGCTCTAACAGGCCACCTGTTCTCACACATCTGTCCCTCATGTAGCACAGGGCACCCCAAGATAGCTGCTCCTGAGCCCCAGCATGTCTTACAGCAAAGCACATGGGGAGTGTAGGTGTAAACCATGGCCTTCATGCACCCTGACTCTGCAGTAGGAACACACACATTATAATATAAATGAATGCTGGCATCCAGTTACCAGATTCTGCTTTTCCAACACACATTAATTTTCTGTGCTGTGGGAGGCTGTTCCCTGAGTTACTCCTGCTTTTAGTTCAGTTGCACACACCATGGTGTGCTCCAACACTGCAACACTGTGCTGTTGGAACTGAGGTGGACTCCTCAAGCCTCTTGTCTGCTTTTCAACCTTTTAATCCCTGCCCATAGCCTAGGGAAGGGTCAGAACAAGGCTGGGCAGTGGTGTGACAGAGCTGGTGCTGTGTGGTGTTCATGTCTGTCACGTGGAGAAAATGGGAAATGGGGCTAAAAGCACTGAAGAAGCAGGGCTAAACTGGCTGATGCTGTGGTGGAACTGCTCCTGCAGGCCTGGAGGAAGTGATGGGCCCAGGAAGAGGAAGTTGAAAATAATGTGAAATCTAAAACTGCTACATTTCATTTTCAAGGTGATCATGAAAAAAAACATGACGAAAAAGCCCCCCTGAAACAACTGAGTTTTTCCAACGTGAGAGACAGAGAGAAAATATTAGTTTGCTGCCCCTATACCCCAGAGCAATCACTCTCATCAGAGCTCCATCCTTTCATATCTCACTCCTTTTTCTGCCTGCAGTGTTGAGGAACTGCAAGTTCTCTGGGTCACCCAAAGCAGCTTTTTTGTGGGACAGAGAGAAAGATGGAAGAGAATGTGCATTAAAGACTGAGCTGAGCCCTGGTCTCCATCACACCAAACTGTGAACAAATCAGCAGGAAGGAAGAGAGCTCCTGTGTGCAGTTAACAGCAGCTTTTACTGTGTGCTGCTCAGCTGTGCTAACCCCCCACTCCCACAGCTGTGTGGAAGCCTCAGACAGCCCTGAGCTCTTGGGGCAGTTGCCCTCTGTGAAAGCAAATTGTTTATGCTGAATAATTAATAATTCTCTGTTTATGCTAAGTAATTAACTGTGCCACATCAAAAGCTGCTTAAGTGAATATCCTTCCGGTTTAGTGCAGTGCACTTCTCAGTTTCGAGCTGTCCTTTCCTGAGAACCAGCACTGTAAGATCAGGGAGCAAAGAGAACAGAAACGAAGTAAGCACAGCAGTGATGATTCTTTCTTTTGTTAAACAAAGGCCAGGTAGTCAGCTAAGAGAGAAGATGAAGGGCTAAGGCAGATACACAGTGAAGACCTGGTTTTAGGCCTTCCCAGGTGTCCCAAGATCACAGCCAGTCTGTGACATTGCCCACTGACAGCAAACCGGATACAGTTAATTGCAATTAGAAGCAGGGGATGTGGAAAGGCTCATGTAGACAACACAGCCCCTTCTAATGCCTTTCTTCTCCTTTTCCTGTCTCTCGTTTATTGGCATCTCTCATGCCAAAGTTTTTTAAAGTTTGTTGCTCATTTTTGTAAAGCATAAACCTGCAATAATAACCGCTAGCACAGGGCTGCTCATCATCAGGGCAGCTGATTTGAGCTCAAATAAGATGGTTCAAGGTTATAAATACTGCTGTAAATGTTCTTGACCACCCATCCTCCAAAGCCACCTGCCATGCATTGTGGGAACCATGACAAACCACAGGCTGTAATCGCATCACAAGGCTCTGGACACTGTCCATATGAGAAATATCAGCCAGGGTAGCATTTCAACCCTTTTTTGTCCCATTTTCCCCAGGGAAAACATCCACTACAGCACAAATACAGGGCTACCACACAGCAGTCATGCTGGTAGATTTGGAAACGTGGCTCTTTAGAGCCTCAAACACAAGAGCCACAATGATAACAGGACAATAGCCTGAGAAGCAAATGTTGAGCATTGTCCACTTAAATATGCTTGTTCAGGAAGATCTCTTTGCCCACCAAAAGCTACACTTTTATGTAGTAATTTCTCACTTTACACTCCCAAAACCCCCTCAAGTTTTCTTACCTTTATAGGCTCACCAGTTCCTGCTGGCAAACTTGCTGCGTTTTGCTGAGGCACCTGCTGCTAGTGACAGCTTTGGGCCTGTGTCTGCTCTGAGTTCCGGTTTTAACTTCAGCTCTTTTCACTTCCTGCATCCCAGCCCCCAGCTCTGCTCAAGTCGTGAGTCCCAGAGCTGGCCCCAGTGCTGCAGTTCCCCTGCACGCTGCCTCTGACCTGAGACACTGATGCAGTGCCCACATAGAGTTTCCCCATCAACACACTTGTTTTAAACAAGACTCTCACGTGGGTATAAAAAACAGAGTTCTGGTGGAGGCACAAATCCTGGTGCCAGGTCTTGAGCATGCCTTTTACTTTCAATATCTCTCCCCATTACTTGGAGGATTGAGGAGAACACTAACTGTGCTTCTGAAACTTTTCCCATTCTGCCCAGGGCCTGAAAACTCCTTTGGATCAAACTTGGGCTTCTTGTTGCAACATCACCAGTAGCCACATGAGAGAACCAGAGTGGGCACAGTCCAAAGGCTGCACTGAACTGAAGTCAGTTGTCCGGTGACATCCATGTCTCGGGCTCCTGGAAGGCAGCCAGCACTCCTGTAAAGAGTCTAGCACATGGGTGCTTTCATTGTGCTCAGGAGCAACTTACCTGTGATTGCACCCTCCGTTGTTTCTCCTCAGCACTGGCCTTAATGCAGCTCTCATTATCAGGGGCGGGTTGATCTGCCCTCAGGAAGGGCACCTGCACAGGTTCCTTGCACCTCATCATGAGCTTTGTCTGCCATTCCCAGATCCTCACACCTGTCCTGTAAAGGGAGCTGAGAGGATCAGGAGGGCACCCCTTAGAGCTCCATGCAGCAACTTGTATCCACTCCTCCCTACTCCCCTGATGTTGCTTTCCTCCTGGCACATAACCAGACCTGTCCCAGGCTCAGTGGTGCTGTTGAATTGGCCTGAGTGTCCGAGGATGACAGAGCACAGCTTTGTTGGCTGACCTTCCTTCTCAGCCTTTACTGAAGATAGATCAAAAATCAAGGCAGGACAGGTCCATTGGAGAAGAAATAAAATGTTGAAATGTTTGAGACAGGAACCATCAGCTAAAAGGCCCCATCTTTCATCAGGTCAAACCACAAAGCTGTTCAGTTAGACTACGTTTAGCAGAGCAGGAGATCCTTTTGAGGTTTTATTCCTATATTTAATCTAAGCTATAACTGTTCCATCTGTAGGTATAAAACATTTAAATGTATCTGAGGCATCAGAATCATGCCTTTCTTCAGGAAAAAAACGCATGGGCTTTAAGGAAACATACTTTGCTTATAATCCTTGCTCCTGTTAAACACAATGCTAACATTATCTACAGCCTTACAACACCCCAATGCTAGCTTTTGTTCCAAAAGTGGTAGGGGACTGCAGTAGTGACTATGAACAAAGGTACCTGGTTTTGGCTACAGGAAGTTGTGACAGTTGAACTGTCCCATCTGAATGACCAGCACATTCTAGCCCACTGTTGCCATCTTCTCTATCTGTCCTGGGGTTACACAACTCTAACAAGGTGCAGTGTTCAGGCAAATGTGGAAAAACAAACCCAAGTAGGTATTGGAAGGGGTCTTAAAATCATTAGTTCCACACGTCTCTGCCATGAGACATTGCCCATTCAAGTGTTATTTCCTTATTCTGTCAGCTGAAAAAGGCTGAGCCAGAGGTGAGATAGGGAAAAAAGGTCATCACCTAGGCATTCACATTGTATAAAGAAACAGCTTCTGCAACCATGACACAAGGCAGCGCTCACAAAGGAGACCTGCAGTCCCACTGTGTTCCACACAAGGTGTGCTGATACAGGAGCACTATACCCTCCACTAGCACAGTTACACGGCAATGTTACACAAACTCCATCTGAAAAATAAACTTTATTATACATACAGGAGTTCATACCCCAGGAAGCTATAGACAAACTATTTGGTCACCGAATTTGACATAGTTAGAGGAAGTTCACACTGATAATCACAGACGGTCCACAAGAGGATATCTAGTGCCAGTGCTCTGGACCTGCCAGAGATCCAGCTGGTTTAGCTACCAGTGAAATCAATCCACCCTCGAACAGGCTTTCTGCACTGGCTAGAGCAGCTTAGTTTACCAGCAATATCAAAAGAACTCCCTCTTTCCCATGGGAAAAATGTGACTGTTAATGCTCTACTAAGAGGCAGACAGGATTCTCCTGGCCAGTACTCTGAATGAAATGACCACTCAGGATCTGACAGCGAATGCTACTGAACTTCCTTTGCATTCAACATTCTCCTTTTGGAAGAGGGCAGTCTCAAATTCAGGAGGTTTTTAGAAAACACATGGAAATATATCCATATTTTCATATATCATAAAATATTCAGTCCATCTGCATCATTTGATTTGGGTCCAAACATGCCCAAACACCAGCACCAGCTTTCTACACCAGAGGGTTCTAAAACCAGAAGGTTTTAGAACTCTGGCTCCTTCCTCAGCACAAAGGAGAGAGTTTATTTCTGGAGTTTCTGCATTTGCTTTGGGCTCACACAGCACATTATGGACCCCTTCAACACAGCCTGTGCAGGTTCGTGACGAGTATTTAGGGGATGAGAAGGCAGGAGCAGGGCTGCTCTACTAGCGGTAAGGCAGCACCTTCCATCATAAGAGGTGCACAAATGCTATAAATAGGAGGATTTTTAACTTAAGAGCTAAAAGATTTCATGTTTCCTATTCCTTTTAAATAACTAAATTACTGGCATTATTTTACAGGCTTGTCAGGGCAGACATATGACTGATTTTAAATGGAATGCTCACCAGGGCCAGATATACTAATTTTGGCCCTTCTTCAACAGGAGATGCAACTGAGCAGGAAACATTATTTTAAAATTCACATTCCTTAAAGTGCCCATAACTTCCTTAGGATATGCATTTCAGACAGCTCTGAGCCACGGAGCAAATCTAAGGGGTGGAAGAAAGGGAAGACAATTCTTTTATATCCAGCTGCAGTGTTCCCCCAACCCCACTCATGGATTCAGCCTAAGAGGGAGAAGATTGTGCAGTTTTAGGAGTGCTGAAGTACTGCAGCAACTCAAGAGTATTTTTCTTATTCCTACTGCAGCACAATACTATGTAAAATGAGTGGTGCTGCTTCCAGGTACAGGAACAGATGCTGTCCTTGAGGCTTGCAGCACAACCCTCGCTCAGAAAATGAACCACTCACGTAGAAACACCGAGGGAAGCGCAGATCTCCTGGGAGCAGCTCCCCAGCACTGACAGCAGGTGCTGGGTGCAGCTGCTGCTTCAGGGCTGGTTTGGGAAAAGCTGCAGCTGGGGCAAGTGCTGCCCTTCTGTGAGGGCGTGCAGGCCCTCAGCACGCACAGGGCTGAGGCTCGAGGAAAAGCTGTCACTCCTATTCACAGGTGGCCTGTGAAGCACAGGAAGAGCAGGACATGGAGAACAAGCAGATACATGGCCACCAGCAGGGGCAAGTGGGCCCGGGAGTAAAAGAGAGAGTGTAACAGGCGTCGTAGTCCAGGAGTACTCCGGGTCTGGAAGAGTAAAGAGAGAGCAGTCACTACAAAGAATGCCTGTGGCCCCAGCTGCCTTCATTCAGAGCTCTCCAGACCATGGAGATAAGTTTAAGCTAATGAGTATAAACCTTCCCCAAATTGCTCCACTGTCAGATCCTAACACTAGGGCAATCCTCATTAAATGTTCCCCTGCCCCTGCTCTCTGCAGGCTGTCCATGAACCAGCCCTATCCAGTTTTGTTTTCAGCATGGTGAGAGCACAAAAACGACACAGTCCCCGAATGATTTATGTGTGTCTACAGAGGAACTTGAGTGCTGTAGGTTCACAGTTTCTTGAATCAGCTGGGGCTCACATAATTTACAGCTGTGAATGTTAAATTCTTACTCTGCTGGAATTATTATCCATGGAGTCGATCAGCAAGGACCGCTCGTGACCTGGAGTCATATCAATGCTGGCACTTAAGGAAGACGACCACTCACTTGACTGCAACCTGCCACAACAAATATGAAATTAAATTCAGTTTTTTAATTATGATGTCCCAAATCAACATTGTAATCAAGCTTAGGAAAAAAGGTATTTCTCAAAAAAGGAATCAACTCCTGCAAGCAAGCCCTGGCTTCACTTGCCAAGAGCTGGTTCCATTTGAACAGGTCTCATGCCTCCTGAGCTCACATTGAGCAAAAGAACAGGGTGGGCCAGCTAGCAGGAGTCCTTCTTCCTTTCAAGTGAAATTTTATAGTGCAACTTGAAAGAAGCCAGGGCAGATAATACACATGTATGCTTGAAATGCTATGAAATTATTCTGGAAGCCAGCTCTGGCTGGAATAGTGCTGGTTCTTCCTATTTTCTAGTGACAGAGGCAGCAGTCACATCCTGGGGCTATGGCTCATTACTGAGATCAGCTGCAGGAGGCTTTCATAGACTTTAATGCCAGAAGGAGCTATAGGTGTCCAAACCTTGTAGCAATCACCAGGGAACTTCATCCAGAATTCTTCCATATAGACCATTGTTTTTTGCCTAAATCAGCAAGTGTGTCAGAAGAAAGGCATTGTTTTCATGTAAGAGACTCCACTAGTCCATAACTCCAGTTATTTGAACTACCAGGAAATGCACAGCACATGTGCCTACAATCAGGTCATGTGCTAAAACCCCCTCCATAGTCAATGAGGAGAATCAAGCATTTTGAACCTTCTGCTCACTGCATCCTAATCCCAACATCTAGTCCAGATCAGCTGCCTTTGCTCTGCTGACTCTCAGGGCATCTGTGCAGTGCCCTGAGATAGGCAGAGCCCTGTGCAGTGCAGACCCCAGTGCTGGATGCTGGGCACGGGACAGGACAGGGGTCTAGGCTGAAACTAAGCCTGGGAAAGGTGGACGAAAGTCCTAAGTCTTTAATTGTTTCTCAATAACCAAATTAATGAAAAGTTGATATTAATTTGCAATACATTAAAAATGAGCGACATTCTTCAAGTCAAAACTGTTTCAGGCAGGATAAACAGGTGCTTACTGAGCAGACAAATCCCCTGGAAGCATGAGAACTCCTCTTCAGCCTGCACCCAATGCTCAGTCTCTAAATTGTATTTTCCAGTAGTTAATTTAACTAATCGAGAAAGTTGGCATCTAATTTCTAGACAGAACTTGTCTTAATGTCTAATCATTTGTCTCCTCCTATCTGCCTACAATTGAAGGAACAGCTGCTCAGGGAGGTTGTGAAGTCTTCCTCTTTGGAGATACTCAACAGCCATCTGGACATGGTCCCAGGCAACTGGGCCTAGGCTGAGCAGGGGGCTGGGCCGCATGGTCTTTGGAGGCCCCTCCACCTCAACCCCCTTTGGACCCCCACCCTCAACCTTTCTGTGATTCTGTGACAGACATGGTAGTTGTCTCTGTGCCACCCGTGCCATTTGACAGAAGGATGTGATGAAGCACATATGAAAAACAGAGCTAGAACCAGCACACCTACACCTCTGTGGTGATAGTGCTCGTTTGCTCAAGCTGCCTCACCTCCTGATCTGATCCTGTGCTGCAAAAAGCGCCTCCTCTGCAGCAAGACGACGGTCCTGTTCTTCCTGCAGCTGCTCCTCCAAATACTTCATATCCTGCTTTGTGCTGCTATGTAAATGTTCTGTTTCAGACAACCTGTCAGAAAATAACCAAGCATATGCCACAAAAGGCCCAAATCATGGATCACTGTGTTTCTATTGTATCCACTGATGCAGTGTGTGAACAGACTCAAATTACCTCCCAGCTCAACAGAAGACTTAGTCATCTTTACTATATATAAACTATTTGGAAAACGTGAGAGAAGATAAACCTCTTGAAGCTTCTGTTTCACATCAGGAAGGAGTTCCTTGCCTCTGTCACCAAGGCTCCACCTTCTGAAAATTATTTTGAAAGGGTTTGAGGAATCATGTGCTAGATCTTAGTTTCAGAAGGTTACATGGAATCCTGTGCTACATCTCAATTCCCGACACACTCTCAGGCTACAACCCTGAAACCAGGACCATTGATATACTTCAGCAGCTACTGAGGATGCAGCCTACCAGATCCAAGATGCTGGTTTGGCTGGCATTGCTGCTGTATGTTATCCCTGTGTTTTTTGAAGCTTTAATCCAAAGAGATAACTAGTGACAGCTAATAAGTGCATATGACAGTTCCTCCAAGTCCACAAGATCCTAGTGTGGGACTGAGTTTTCCCAACACTCTGGTGCAGAGTAAAAGCATCAGGCTCATCACTAGCCTCTAGGCCTCCATCAGGACCAACATCCCCACCCCTGTTTTCTCAGACTTTCTTTACCTCAGCTGCAGCTCCTGCAGTTCAGGTGTGTAAGTGCCTCTCTGTGACTCATTCTTTTCTTGGGGTGCTCCTGGAGCAGCATCTGTTGCAAACAGCTCCTGAAAGAACACAGGAATGTACTACAAACTGCACTGAATGAAGAGGACACACACCCACTACAATGCTGGACAGTTTGCAGAGCCACTTGAAATGAGCCTTTCCCCGTTGTGCAGCAAGCCCAGCCCCCTTACCATGCTCTTGTCTGCAGCCTGCAGCTCCTGGAGCTGCCTCTCAAGCACTAGGCAGCGGTTCAGGACCTCGCTGTAGTGCTGGTGGCTCTCACAGGTGCTCCGACTGCTCCCTCGGAGCTGGAGGGAGAGGGCATTTTTCTCCTCAAAAACCTGAGATAGCTGAGAAGAGAACACAATCAACAAGCAAAGAAATTGATTTTGTGAAAGCAAAATTCTTCTCTGTCTAGTTGAGGGTAAGAGTTCTCTTGAGAACATATAACTGCCATGCTGCCCATCACTAATGTCAAAAGACCAGTGACAATCTCCAAGAGTAGCCTGTGGCAAAGGTTTCTGCAACAGGAGTCTCAAAACATCAGAGAGACGTACAGAATACTACATGTCCAGAAAAAAATTTCTGAAGTGCTGATATTGACCTAAACCTTTCAGGACTATCATCAGTAAATTATTATTTTATATTCTCACTTTCTCCTTGAACACAGCTCTCCTTCTGAAAATGGATAAATTCTGGGTCTTCCATTTCAGTGTGGGAATTGACTGACTGTGATTCTGCACTGAAATGCAGGAAGTGTTTCAAGCTGGCAGGCAGAAGTGAAGATGACAAGCTTGCCTTCCCAAGGAGGGCCTTCCTTCAGCAGCTCAGAAAGCAGGAGGCTAGTAAGTGCTTCTGACAATAGACATGGAACCTGTAAACAACTTTCTTCATATGGTCTCGCTCTCTGGTCCCTTTGTCTGGCCTTCATTTCCCCCATCCAACTTCTTTCCTCCACTGTCCCCTCCATCTGTCTTCTCTCCTCCCCTCTCCCCTTCTGCCACCTCTTTTTTTCCTCCCCTGCCTTCTTCCTTCCTCCTTTCTCCCTTTGGTCACCTGGGAGAAAGGGCACTAAATGGCAGTGGCAGAAAAGCTGCTGGTTCAGACCCGGTCACTGAGCCTGCTGGATGGGATCTGCCTGGGGCCTGGATATCCTTCTGGTCCATACAGAACAGCTGTCCCACTCATGGCTTCTCTCTGCAGTGCTCTGGCTCTCACAGCTGCTCACTGAGAGCAGAGCATGTGGGACATGGGCTCTGCTGCTGTGGCAGCCCTGTTCAGCAGCAGTGAATCCATCACCGTGATTCCAGCACTGCTCTTCTGAGAGATGTATTTCTGATGTTGTGTTACTTCACTGAGTGCCTGCAAGGACAGATTCATTCCTGCTTCCCAAGCCCTATTCCAGCCAAACCCTCTCCACATTCCTTGTCCCTTACTGCAAGCAAGTATAAGACCTATCAGTACCTTGCTGTTTAACTGCTGAATTCTGAGCTCCTTCTGGTGCAGTTCTTTCAGACTGTCACTTAGCTGGGCCTGGAGGTGTTTCATCTCTGCTTCTGGGCTTGAAAAGTCCCCTTTCAGGGCTTCTGGAGATGTCTGCCAAGGAAAGAACAATGAAAAATATACTGCACATGTGACAACTCGCTCTTGTGTTTCTCCTCCCTTTTCAGTATTCCAAGGTCAAACCTAACATTATTCCTAGACCTGGAACTTGCTCTGCTCAGGCAAAAGAGCAAATGGGAATATCCTAAAAGCCATCTGAAAATACAAACAGTCAGGAAAGATGACCAAACTTGCACATATGATGGGTCCTGCTTCTTGTGTTTGCAACACAAGAAGAAAAAAAAAAGCACATGAATGAGAAAAGAAAAAACAAACAAAAACCTAAAGCAATGTCCACACTGATCTAATCAGCAAAGACCAGAAGGCCAGCACTGAAGAATCCTCCTGGAAAGCATCACATGAACATTGTTCAAGCTTTTTCT
Organism: Motacilla alba alba; assembly: GCF_015832195.1. Taxonomy (NCBI): domain Eukaryota; kingdom Metazoa; phylum Chordata; class Aves; order Passeriformes; family Motacillidae; genus Motacilla; species Motacilla alba. The sequence continues at coordinate 138,214 of NC_052031.1, read as the reverse complement.
TTCCACATATGCATGGGTGTATCAAAGGGATAAAGGAGATTTGCAGCCCCCTCCACTGACATAAACCACTGGGACATTGCAGACATGGGTGGGAGAGTTCTGTCTTGGCTCTGATGCACTGCACTGTGCATGCAGCCTTCCCTAGACAAACAAAATACCAAACACATTCCACTCCACTTTTAGGACTGCATACAGGGGGAATAAGAGAGAAGGTGCAGTGTTCAAGCCTCAGCTCCTCTGGGCTTTAACCAGGATTGTAGATCCCTGATACAGTAAAAACAGCAAGAAAAAATCAATAGAAAACTTAAAAATGAAGATCTGACATTAAAATGAGAACTAAGACAGAAAATCTTAGATTCAAAGACCGTGCAAGAGGGCAATTCTAAACCAGCCAGAATACACACCTGAGAAGTTCCATTCTGCTACAAAAGACCCAAGGGGCCTAGGAAGCCCTGTCTCTTTTACCCTTTCTTGAAACACTGGAAACCAGGAACTTAATGAAGAGCACTTAAGGGTATGCCATAATTTCTACAGCTTTCAGTGACGCAAGTTAGACTGTTGGTATTATCTCTGGAGACCTCACAACCACATCCAATGCTGCAGTCTGCAGGAGCTGGATACAGGCAACACATGCTCTTCTGGTTGAGTTTCAAGCTTCACATTTCCAGTAAACAATCTGTATCTTTCCACCCACCTTGCTTTGGTGCTGTTCCTCTATGGTTTGAGACTTGCTGAAGGGCAGCCTCATTTCCTGTGTGAGCCTTTGTAAATGGCTCAGCTGCTTGTCCTTCTCTGCAATGGCCATCAGGTACTGCTCCTTCATGCTGCTGCTCTGCTTTTCCCAGGTGGTCTTCTCCTGTCTGTCCAGTATAAACAAGAGAAGTTACAAGGAAGTTACCAGTATGACTTATGATGACCAGGTACCCAGCTAAGAATGAGCCAAGGGTGATTCAATCATCACCTCATGCTAGACACGAAATTTTATAACCAAGCCAAGCCAAAACAACACACTTAAGTTAGCAGGTTAAAGGAAGTTTTCTGTATTTGGTTGAACCCTTTGGATTGTTCCGTGCTGTGTTTCTGGACAACTGTACAGAGTTTTGTCAAGGAAGTCACTGAAAATGCCACTTGTCCCCATAATAATTCCTCTGCACAGTCACATGTGCACCAGACTCACAGTACTGATCCCACCACACCAACCTGAGGCCATCACTTCATGTACAGTGTAAAAGCTGCACAGGAAATGAACCTCCTGTTCTTTTGTCAAAATAAATAAAATTTGTAAGATGCTTCAAACTTTACGAGATCTGCAGGGTTAATTTGAGGGTCAGACTGGAGGCGGGGGAGAGAACTACAAGTTTTTATATCACTCTGGACAGAGATAAGCCATAGACCTTTCCACAAAGAAAATCCTACCCTTTTCATTCAAGCCTCAGGCATTCTTAAATGGATCTCTGAAATATCTGAAAGCATTGCCCTCTGTTTTCAGAACAGAGCATATTTGTCTGACTAGTTTTAGTCCAGTTGGAGAAGACAATTTTACTAGACTTGAATTACAGAGTTTAAAAAAAACCAAACTAGAAGACATAGAGCAAGTGAAATAAAGGATTAGACAGCCATACAAAATTAGTATGCTCTAAACTATGGTATCAGTGGGATAATAAAGAGTGTTCAGCAGCAGCCTGGAATGGAGAGTACTGTGATCATATACATAAGCTCCAATACAAGAAATAGCCTCAGTTTCCTCTCCAACAGATGATACTGACCACCACTGGATGAAGGAAATAAAAGCAAAAACATCCCTGATCTATTTCACACAGACATTGACCTCCAAGCTGCTGGGCGGTAATTCTGAGGCACAAGCTGGGCAAAGGGAATCACGTGTCCTCTCCTGGCCAGGACAGAGTGCTCAGTGTCACCTGGCACAGTCCAGGCTGAGGTTCTCAGCATTCCCTCCTCCTCTGCCCATAACTGCTCTTTGAGAGAAACAAACACATTTGCAACCTCACCAAGGCAGGAAGCAGACAGACAGCTCACCTGAGCTGCTGGAGCTCCTGCTGGTACACAACTCCTTCCTGCTTCAGCTGTTCTTGCAGACGAAGCTGTTTGTCTGCCTCTTGCTCCCACTGCTGCAGCTGTGCCTTTAAGCGAGAATTCTCAGCAGCTTCCACCCCGACCAGGATGTATTGCTGCTGCAGATTCTCCAGCTCTCTTACCTGGAATTAAAGAGAAACATCATTGTGTGACAGCTGAGCAAGCATTACTTATTACTTACTTTATTACTTAGAACTGCTTAAGAGCATTTCTTACTGTGGTGTCTGGAGGGAGAAAAGGGTCACATTCAGATGACAGAGGAACTAACAATGGAATCATCAAATACAGCAGTGTACTAAAAACTGCTCAGAAAAAAAGCCCTCAGACAATTCTATTGGTAATGAGGGCAGTGAGTTTTGAGCCCTCCCATGAAGATGTGAAATACATTAACAAAATTAATATTGTAGCCTGGAGTCTTTATCGTATTCAGAGGAAAACTAAGTGACACACAAGGAGCTGGTTAAGCATAACTCCTGAAGTTGGTATTTACTGTACACCAGGAAACTGATAAGTAAAATCTTTTTGGCTCTCCAATTCAGTCAGGCTACAATTAGAAATAAATTTTTGTTACACATGCATCACTGCAATTGTTTTTGAAGACAAGAAGACATGGCTGACTCTGGAGACAGGACAGTGCTCAACGAGCGGCAGCGGGACATGACTGTCAAAGTTTGTCTTCCAACCAGCAAGGAGAACTGGGCTGCACTGTGCCAGAGACTATACAAACACAGACACATCCAGTGTACAGGGAGGAATGTCAAAAGGAATCTGCAATGTCTGGTACCTGCCTTGAAAGCCAGCTGCCAAGAGGAGGAGGAAACTCAAGCCTTTGTTCTAGCCTCTCTTAGAAATCTAAGGCAAATCAAATGAGCTGACATAGATGTGAACTATGCAGGTTAACAGGGACCTTATTTCCATGATTTCACATTTCAAACCAAGCTAACAGAAAAACCACCCTGGGAAGTTAACAATGGAATCACAGCCTCCATGCCAGAGAAAATAATACCGATGGCCCATACCAGATCCATGGGGTCTGATGGAGCATGCCCACAAATGCTGAGGACATTGGGAGGCAACTCCATTACCTTTGAAAGGTCATGGTGACCCAAGAGGTTCCTGAAGACTGGAAGAAAGCAAATGTCATCCCTACCTACAAGAAGGGCAAGAAAGGAGAATTGTGAACCTGCAGTCCGGTCAGCCTCATCTCCATCCCTGGGAAAGTGAGGGAGAAACTAATTCTGGAAACCGTTTTCAGATACATGAAAAAACAGGTTGGCCAGAGAAGCTGTGGAATATTTACTGATGGAGATACTCAAAACCCAACAGAACATTGTACAGAGCAACCTATTCCAGCAAGCCTTGTTTCTGCAGGGGGGGTTGTACTAGAGGATCTCTAGATCTCCAGAAGACCCTTTGAATCTCAAGTATTCTGTGATTCCATGAAGATGCAGCCTGATCTATGCATCGCATTGCAATTACCAGACCTAAGCCTGCTGAATTTTAAGACTTGAAGATCCAAACCTCCTGTGGTGCTTAAAGTAAGAGCAGGAATAGAGAACATGGACTTACTACTCTGTCTCTGTCACTCTGCAAGGAGGCCAGTGCCTTCTTCAGACTCTGCACTTCCGAAGCAGTGGTGGAAATGCTCCCTTCTGCTTGCTGTTTCACTTCTTCAATCTTACGTGTTTTGTCCAATTCATTCAGCAGACGGTCTCGGTCATTCTGCAGGCTTGCCATAGCCTTGGAGAAAGATTTGACTTGGTTGGAAGAGCCTTCCAATTCCAAAGACAAGTGGAGAAGCTCATCATCTTTAGCTCTGAGCTGCTGATTAAGTTCCTCAATCTGGGCCAAGAGACCTCTTTCATCAATAGCCTTCTGCAGTTCTGTCAGCTCAGACCTGACCCTATCTCGGTCCCTGACAGTGGAACGTTGCTCCTCTTGTAGCTGAGCCATCTGTTTCTGAAGATTCTGCACTAGACTCTTTTGATCCTCTAAGTCTGCAGAATATTTCTGTTTCAAAATATGAAGCTCTTCATTGGCCTGGTCTCGACTATCCTGAAGAGAGCTCATGGACCTCCCAAAAGACTGAATTTGAGCTCTGAGATCTTTGTTTTCATCTGTGACTTCAAGCAATTTCTGTTCCATTTCCATCAAGTCCCGTGCCAACTCCGCTACTCTCTCTTCAGCTGTCTCGGTTTCGTTCCTCATTATTCCTGCATCATGATGCAGGTGCTTCAATTCCTTCCGAAGCCTGTTCTCAGCCTCTCCCACTCTCTTGGCTGCATCCCTCTGAACACATTCTAGCTCCCCCTCAAGTTCTCTTATTCTTTTCTGGGAGAGGGAAAGCTCATGACTCAGTTGCTGTACCTCTTTCTCTCGAGCCTTCAGTTCTGCTTGACACTCCACGATGGGACTCCCCTCATGTAACGCTGCCATCTCACTCTGCACCCGCGACAGAGAGGACATAAGAGTTTCAATCTCTTGAGACATATTGACTTTATCCTCTCTTAAGGCCTCCATGCACTTCCTGAGATCATCCTGAGTATGCTGAGACTCTTTCAGCTGTGTTTCTATGGTTGCCTTCTCATTTTCCAGAGTTTGGATCCGCTGAAGCTGTATTTTGAGAAGTTGCTTCTGCTGGGAGTCCTTTATTGAAATCACTTGGTTAAGGTCTTCTCTGTACTGCACCAAGTCTGCATTCAGCTTGGCATTCTCAGAGTTCAGGTCATCCATCTGGCTATGGAAACTTCTCATTTCTTCCTTGAGCTTGTTGTTTTCAGCAGCAGCCTCTTGAATTAGCTGGTCTTTTTCCAAGATTATAACCAGATGGCGTTCTTCAAGCTGCTTGTAGTCCCTCAGAATGCGGTCTCGGTCGTCCTGCAGAGAGGACATGGACTTGGTGAAGGAGTCCAGCTGTGCCTTCTGCTGCTTACTTTCTTCTCTGCTTATCTTCATCTTTTCAGTGAGATGATTGAGTTTGTCAAGAAATTTGTTCTTCTCATTTTCCAAGGCTTTTTTATTATCTTCCTCCTTACTTAGCCTACACTCCAACTCTTTCATCTCTTCAGAATGTTGCTGCTGTAATTCAGCTAGAGCAGCCATCACTGCTTCTTCCTTGGCAGACAGCAAACTCATGATCTTTTGATCTTTGGCACTGGTTTCTTCATGCAGCTTATTTGTTAGGTCCTTGGAAGCCTGCAGGTCAGCTTCAAGCTGCTCACAGTTGAGTTTAAAATTCTGGATACTCATCTCTTGTTGCTTGACCACAGTCCCCAGCTCTTCCCTGGCCAGCTCAGATTTGGTGAAGGAATTCTGTAAGTCAGCAAGCTGGTCTCTTAGGCTGCTGATTTCTGACTCCAGTTCCTGCTGTTCATTCTGAGACTTGCTGTACAGTTCCTGAGACCCTTCAAGCTGAGTCAAAAGCTCTTTTTTTTCCTCCTGCAATATTTCACATGTCTTTTGATGATGCTGAATCTCCTTCCTGCAGTCAGCCTCCCAGTCTTTCTTGTTGCATTCCAGCCTGAAAAGAGAAAATATTAAGTTGGTCAAACATCCACAAAGTATCTCAGTACCTAAACCCACACTAACTCTGTTCTTATACTAATTTAGAAAAGCCACAGAATTTGTTTTACTTAAAGAAAGCAAGCTGGAAATATCTCTCCATTTAAAATTCAAGATATCTTTTAAAGTTCTGACTGTACTACTGCCTTAAAGGGGTGGTGGCAGGGGAATATATTCTTTTAAAGTTGTTCATGTCAATACTGAAAGAAGTGTTCACTTAAACACTGAATATTATCACCTCCCTGTCATTACATTACTTCTGTAATCCATTGTAGCTAACAATAAAAACAACTACACACCACCCCACAATGAAATTGCTGTTCTGATACCTTTGATGTCCATTTAATGCTTCATCATGCAAAGATAAAGCATATATATATATATATATATATATATAATGTATATATATAAACAATTTTATTCATGTAAGAATGGTTTGGTTTTGAATTTTGGAAATACACAGATGTATACACATTTTGACAGGTTTCCACAGCTCCATCTTCCCCTCAAAATTTATTTTGGTTCTAAACTGGAATTATATATCCCAATGCTCTCCTGACTTCTCAGTGCAAAAACTCAGTGCAAAAGAAACTCTTTAATTAATCTGAAATTTTAAATACTCTGGAAAGTAATCAGATGGTGAGTGCTTGCCACAGAGAACAGATTTAACATAGGTATCCTAAGGATGTGAAGAAGGACTATTCTAGAGTGATCACCCCATGTCCTTGTGCAGATAACAAATACAAAGTAACCTTTTCCTGATAAACCTCCCCTGACACAGCTTATTTACCTGGATATATGAGTCTGGAGTTCTTCCACACGCATGGTCATGTGTTTCACCTGGTCCTGTAGCACAGTACAAGCTTCCTCTTTACAGCGTATTTCTTCTTCCTTCTTTTGAATAGTTTCAGTGAATTTCTTCTCCCATGTTTTTGATTCATCTATCACTCTATCCCTATCATCCTGAAGGGAAGACATGCTCCTGGTGAAGGCTGCAAGCTGCGCTAGTGTTTTGTTTAGATTGCCTTCCAGTTGCCTGGCTTCTTGATCCTTTGTCTTCAGGGAGTCTTGCAGATCACCAACTGTTGTTTCCATATGGTCCTTCTCCCTCTGCAATGTTGCCAGCTTTGCTTCCATGTTTTTCATCTCCTTTGAGTGCTTGTCTTTTTCTTGTTCCAGTCTTCTCTCAAAGTCCTCATCCTTTTTCTTCATTTGAATTTTAATTTGCTCTTTGTTTGCTTGCAACTCTTCTTTCACTTTGATACTCTCAGCTAAAACCCTTGCTGCCTCACTCTGAGTGTCATCCAACACTACTCTGCAGTGAGCAAGCTCTGCCTGGGCTTTCTTGGTGTCTTCAACTGCTTTAGCTGAAGTTTCTTTGGCTGCTTCTACCTCTTTCTGAGTCTCACTCTGCAGAAATTCCAGAGCTTTAACAGTTTTTTCTAAACTACTGCTCTTTTCCTGGCTTTTGATACAGTCCTTCTGCAGCTGCCTAATCTCCTGCTGTTTCTGTTTCAGCAGTTCTTGAAGCTCCTTTATATGTGTGCTGCTTTCTCCTCTCCAATTGTATTTTAGCTTTTCTACAAGTTCCTTTTGCTTTTCTGAACTTGCTTTGCTTTTCTCCTTTGCCATCTGACTTTTCTCCTCCTCCAGTTCATGCATCATTCTCTGCAAACTCTGAAGCTCATGTTTCAGTTGATCATTTTTGATTTGGAAGTCTGTTGCATCTTGCTGATAGTTTCCAATACTTCCATTAAGTTCTGCCAGCTGATTCATGAGCCTTTCTTCCAAGTCATCCTTTTCAGCCTCTAGAGCATCCTTCAGTGCTGTCATTCTGATGAGGTCGTCTCTGGCTTCTTGGACCATTTGCTCCATCTTTGCTACTGTAGCCTGCAAATCATTCATTTCATGGACTTTCTCTCCCATTTGGTGCTCTAAAGCCCTTTTCTCACTTGCTAAAGTCTCAACACACCTGCGGATGTCACCCAGCTGTTGCTCTGAAGCCCTTCTATTATCTTCCATCTCAGCGATTCGCTTGGTGAGCTCAGCTATTTGCTGTCTGTAGAGACCAAGATCCTCACAAGGTCTATCACTTTCAAATGTCTCTTGTTCCAGCTCTGCAGCAGGAGGTTCTGGTAGAAAAGATATCTCCACTTGATTTCCAGACTCTTCCATTGGTGATGGTGTGGCAACTGCCTTATTAGTTTCTTCCCCTGCTGTCTGCTGGGCAACATACCTGTCTACAAGTTCTCTGCTTTCCTTCAGCTTAGACTCTGTTACCTGCAAAAGGCACTTCAAGTCCACAATCTCTTGATTAAGAGACTCCTTTTCAGCCATTACTGTCTCAAGCTGAGTAGAAAGAGACTGGCACTCCCTCCTAGAGCACTCCAGGTCTTCTTTCAGGCTAGTGTTTGCACAGCTCTCTCCAGTTCTGTGCAGCTCTCCATCTGTAAAATGCATCTCTGCTCTAAGCTTCTCATTCTCCTCCTCTAGTTCTAGGATCTTTTGTTGCTTTGATTTTGCAAATTTCCTCATTTTCTCCTTCATTTCATCAATCTCCTGTCCAGCTTCTTGTAGCTGCTTATCTGTTTCCTGTTTTTTTGCTTCAGCCCCTTTTAGCTGAATGAAAATTTCCTGCTTTTCCTGCCTCACAGTTTCCAACACACGCTGAATTCGCTCAGCCTCATTACTCACATTCTCATATGACTGCAGCAGAGTTTCATATTCTCCCTGAAGCTCCTTGTATTTCTCCTGCCACTCAGAACTCTCAGTGGCTTGAAAGCTCTTCAATGATTCCACCTCCTTCTCCAGCTCCTCCTTCTCTAGAACAACTCTATCCAGAGCAAGCGTAAGGTTTTTACAGCATCCATCAAGATCCTGATTTTCTCTAAGTAGTTTATCAATTTCTGCAGTAAGTTTTTCTCGCTCTCCAGTGAGGCACACTAACTTTTCTGTTAAGGTATCTGTTTCTTTAACATGGCCACATATTTGGCTTTCCATATTTGTCAGCTTGACAGAAAGATCGTCAATAGTAATTTTAGCATTAGCCAGCTGTTCTTTTAGAGATTTGCTCTCCTTTAGTGCCTCTTTTCTAGAGATAAGTGCCGCTTGCAACTTTCTCTGCATTTGATTCTTCTGCTTAGCTGCTTCTGCATTGTCCTCTTGCTTCTCCTGAATTTCAAGCATCTCTATTTGTAGTCGCTTGCTTTGCTCCTCGTGCACCTGAGCCTGAGCCTCCAACTGACTACACAGTCTTTGGACTGATTCCTCTTTTTCCAGCAATTGTGCTTGCACATCCTTGAGAGTGTCACTTTTCTCCTTTAACTGCTGGTTAAGAAATTCCAGTTCTTCATCTTTTTGATGCACAAGAATTTTCAAGTCTTCCAGAGTGGCCCCTCCAGAAATTTTTACTTGATTTTCCTCCAATTCTGTCTGAAGACTTGCTCCCTTAGCTGCAGCTTGGTCAGAGGTTCTCTTCAGCCCTTCTATCTCTACAAACAACTGTGCTATGTGCTGTTGCAAATCAAAGATTAATTCTGATTTGTGAGCAAGCTCCCTTTGCATATGGCTGACATTACATTCCAATTTCTCTTTCTCTGTCTGCAATTTGTCAAGGTGTTCTTTCCACTCTTCCTCAGAAATATCTACAACTTGTACAAGCCTGTTATTTGCTGTATCTTCTGCTTCCATGCATGAAGAATCCAACCTACCTTGACTCCTAAAAACACTCTCTGCTGATCCTTTCTGCTCTTGGAGCTGTCTGAGCTGAGCCTGGATGCTGTCCTTCTCTTTGCTTTGCTGATCAAATTGTTCTTGCAGGATGTTGTAATCATCTTTTTGCTGTTTCAGTTGTTCTCTGTGATGCCTGTCTTTTTCTTGAGCCTTTTTTATAGTGTCTTTGCGAGATACAAGAGCTTCTTGAAGTTTTTTTTGAAGTTGTTCTTTTTCTTGTTCAAGAACTGAAATCCTTTCTTTAAGAGCAGACTTTTGTTTTTCTTCCAGATTTGTACCTGCTGAACTATGCTTCTCATTTTCTTCCTCATCTTCTGGGCTTTCATTGGTTTTAGTTACTTTGTCAGGAATTGTCTGATGCTCCATTATTTCATCTGTAACTGAAGCAGTGTTTGCCTTATCTTGCAAGCTTTGCCTCATTTCCTCAATCCCTGCCTGCAGTCGTGCTTCAGTAGTTTCTTTTTCCTTGCAGATGCTCTGCAACTCAGATTCCTTTTCAGAAAGCAGCTGAATTAGATAGTCCTCACGGGGCTGGTTTTCAAGACCCATTTCTTTGCTGATCATGCTTCTCACGTCTTCCTCCACTGCAGCTGCCTGGGCCACTGAGGTTTCTGATTTTTGTTCTCTACTCAGTTGTTCTAATTCATTCTCCAATCTGGTTACCTTCTTCAGAAGCTCCTTCCTGTTCACAAGTACTGCTTGCAGCTTCCGCTTTACTTGCTCATTTTCTTTTCTCAGAAGTTCAACTTGATTTACTAATTCCTCATTTTCTTTACTCACTGCTTCTGTCTCATTCTGCTGCTTGGATACCCCACACTTCAGACATGTATCTTTTGTTCCTATGTTCTGTTCTTTTTCTTCCTGGGCTTTTAATAACAGACTTGTCTGCTCCTTAAGACTCTTCAGCTCATTTCCTAGAGAAAATTTCTCTTCATTCAGCAGGACCATTTTCTCAGACATGCTGACACTGATCTCTGCCATCTGTCGGTCCTTTTCCTGCAAGGCTTGTTGCAGGCTCTCTATAGACCTGGTGTGCTCAGCAACAAGCTGTTCCAGGCTTGCTGCCTCGTGCCCCTTTAAGGTTAACTTGTGGGAAAGCTCTTCCACCTCTGCGGTATTCTTCCTCAAAAGTTGTCCTAGATCAAGTACTTCACATTCCTTTGTCTCAATCTGGCTTCTCAGATCCTTTAGTTGCATGTCCTGGTCAGAAAGCTGAAGTTGTGCTTCATCCAAGTCCTTTTGCAAAGCTTCAATTTTTATATCCTTGGATTTAAATTCATTTTTAAGGCTCTGGATTTGCTCTCTTAGAAGACTGCTTTGACTGTCTGATAGTCTCTGCTTTTCTGAAAGAGCTAGCTCTTCCTCTAGTTGCTTCACTTGCTCCTTCAGTTCTCTTATGGTAGAAAGTTCTTTGGCCTGACGCAAGAGCTGATCTTGTTCTTCAGTCAAAACACAAAATGTACTGTCAGGATCCTCTCCTTTTTTCCTGTATTCCTCAGCCAACTGGTTTAGCCTATTTATTTCTGCACATTTTTCTCCTAGTTCTTTCCTAAAGGATTCTTCTGATTTCTGCAGAATTATTTGCAGTTCTGTAATTTGGTTTTGTAACTTGATCAGCTCTTGAGATTGAGAGGTGCCAGGGCTTCCTTGAGGCTCTTCCTGAAAGCTGATCCCATTTTCCTGAAAAAAGCCAATTTGCTGCATTTCTGTTTCTCTCAGTAATGAGACACTCTGTGTATCTGGAGCCTTCTGCTCCTCCCTCTCCAGACACTGTATCTGTGAATTCTCTTCCAGCTGGTTAGCTTCTGTTTGGCTGCCTGTAGAAGTTTGGCCACTGGGTCCCTTGAGCTGGCCTTTCAGAAAAGTTATTTCTTCTTGGGCTTCTTTCAGTTCCAGCAGCAAAACTGACAGCTCCTTCTGTTTCTCTGCAGCAATATAGTCTAGAATTCCAGGCGGACAACTTTCCTCAGTAAACTGCTTGCTTCTATTGGTAAATCCATCTGTTCTTTCCTAAAAGAAAATGGTAGGCATCATTTTTCCTTTGAATTTTGTGAAAGGGCCACTTCTGGAAGTATCTGCTTTCCACACTTTGTAGCTGTCTCAAGCTGGCTTCTGCAATAAACAGATGCCTTGCTAATAACAGGGGAACTCTGTCTTGGCAGTGGGGGTGGACTAGGTGACCTCCAGAGGTCCTTTCCAACCCCAACTATTCTGTGATTCCGTGACTTCCCAGGTCACTTCTGCTAATTTCAGTTTCTGAAGTTGCAGCATGAAAGATTCCGGCTTCAGGATCAGGCCATACCGACAACTTCCTTTTCCCTTTCCCCCCCCTTCTCTCTTGATTGCAAGATAGTATGACTCTGAACTGTTTAAGTTCTCCTGTGATTTTAACAAGCCCTCTAGTGTACTTAACCAGTCACATTTTCATGGCATCCTATTCATAGCCTGAATAAGGAGATTTTGTCCCCTATTTGATCTGTCCATTTAACATGGCAAAGAAGCAGGATAGAAACCCATATTCCAATCTGTGTCCATGCCCAAAGTGCAAGCACTAGACAAAGCACCTGGAACAAAGTGCTTGGCTTTTTCCAAATTACTATTTTTACGTTTCTTCCCATCCCCCAAAACAGATTACAAAAGAAAAGCACTCACAAATCCTCCCCAGACAACACTGTTGATCTAGCGGGCTGGATCAACAGCCCACCAATAAGTCAACATGCTGCACTGCAAAGACTTGGAGGGCAGAAACAGTTTATGGGGAACCATTAAAGGAGACCAGCTCTTAAAAAGTCTGCTGTCATGATGAAACAACCACTTTAAGTCACAGGAGGTTAAAAAGAGACAACTCTTCAAGGCTTCTAAACTAAATGAAAGTTTTTGTATCTGCAAATGCATACAATACTGAGACCAAAAGGGTTTTGGACTACATTTTACCTCAGAGAGCACAGAAGTGTCACCAAAAGGCTTCTGCATTGCAGAATTCACCAGCTCTTCTGACACACCTCGTAAGAAAAGGAACACTTGTCACCATGAGTGCAACAACTTGCAGGTAAAGTCAGCAGGTAGAGTGAAGAGACAAAAAATGGGACCAGAGCTTCCGCAGAAGGTGATAAAAGACAAAAAAAAAACCCACCAAAAAAAAAAACACCCAAAAAAACCCCCCCAAAAAACCAAACAACCAAAAAAAACCAACAACAAAACCAAACCAAAACAAAACAAAAAACCACCAAAAAACCCTGACAAAAAAAGCAGCAACCCCCTGTGTTTGCTGCGTCACCTGCACGCAGCACTTCTGACCGCTGCAGAAGAATGAAGAGCAAAGAGACAAGAGAACCAGGTAACAGAGTGGTTTGACTGCTTTTTTTTTTTTTTTTTTTCCATGAGGGATGTGGCATGGAATTCCAGACACAAAAAGACATTTACTGGCTTGCAGAGAAACACACAGTTCCTAATTTTATCTTAATTCTCTTCTGTGCCTTACACATCAGTCTTTGCATCTACACACTCATTCAAACCCTCCTCTTTCTAACCTTAGCAATCACTTTTTTCTTCTCTTCTGGTATATCCTACCCATCCCACATTAGAATCTTCTCTTCTACCTCATGTAAATTTTTTCTGCCTTCTGTAGATTATCATCTCTAGATTCTGACCTCAGAGCACCTCTTTCTAAATAATTTTCAGATTTGTCCCTGAAACTCCTCAAATTTTCACAATTTTCTTGTCACACACCATTCTGTGTCCTCACCTGTAGAGGAAGAGCAGTCTACATAAGAGGCTGGAGCTTCCACAGTCCACAAGTCTTGCAATTTGGCCTCAGCACCAATATTCTTATTCTGTGGCATGAAGAAAAAACACAGAGCTTTGAGCCAGGATCCTGGTATGAGGAGACAGCTCTCTTAGCTGTCTACTGCTCTGCCAGCTCTAAGTAAAACCTATCAAAGTTTGGACACAACTCTGAAGCCTAATGAAAATAAATGAATAAATAAATAATGGAAAAGAGACTGATTTTGATGTTAAGCAATAGATTAAGACATATCTCAGCAGATTAACAGATCAATGGATGCAATGATCTAAATAACTTCCTTCCCACCTTGAGATGATTTCTCTTCCATCTTCACTACCTCAAAGGGACTAACCAGAGTATCATAACCTTTCACTGACCACCCAAGCAGAGAAGGTGAGAAGTCACAGGTCTGTCAGTCTATGCCTCACTGCTCTAGCAGATAAAGAACCTGGAGCTTTCCCAATAAAGTTATGCTAGGCTCTACCACACCAACAAACCAATAACCCCACAAGAACCTTTTAACTGTTAGATGCCTTAACCTGGGTTTGGTTAACTATATTACTTGGCCTAAAGTGCACAAGGTGCACAAATGGTAGGAATAGCTGTCCAAGTGTAAAAACTTAGATGTAAGCTATTTAGCTGGACTCTTTTTAAAATGAAGACATTGAAATGGACAATTCCAGGGTTGTTTTCATTGACCCATTTTCAACATTCACTTTGGTGCAGGTGACTCATATGCTAAAGAACCTGTTTTTTCCATTGTCTATAAAGGGGCAGTAGAAAACAGTTCAAATGCTTATATGTGACCTTGAAAAGCCTACATGTGTGGGTGTATGTGCATTCCCACTGATCTACCAGCTCACAGCTTGCAGGCAATTGGAAGGTGGATGAATGACTCAAAATGCTTCTCCGGTTCCAAAATATCAACTTTTACCTTAATACTTCACAGTAATATACAAACCCTCTGATAGGGAGGAAGGTATTAGATAAAACACAGCATCAATCTTCCCCCGGGAACAGGATGGGCCAGCAGAGCAGGCTGCAGAGAGCCAGACCTTGCTCTAAGCTAACAATCAGTTCCACAGCAAACCCTCAGTACAGATACACAGAGGCTGTCATCACCCTCCCCATGCTGAACATAAGGGTAAGGAGCAGGTTCCTAATCCTGCATTCTGCCCAACAACAGCCTGACTGCACTTGCACCTGCAGCTGGAGCAGCACAAGGACAGTGCCCACGTGTCCCCACTCCCGGAGCACAAAGATCCCCAGTCAGTCAGCCAGGTGCCCATCCGGGCAGTGGGAATGGTTTGAAAGGCATCTTATATAATGACAGCTGAGCCTTTGGAATTTTATTCCCAGAGACCCATAGTTCTGCTGAAAAACTAACTCACAACAAGTAGAAAACAGCCCAAATGTGGACCGGATGGATGAAGGACACAAGAAATGCACACAGCTGGCAAAGGGAAACACAGTCTGTTACTAACACAGTACAAGCTGTATTTGGAAGCTATTTCTGTCTTTCATCATTAATCCAGTTAATAATAACCTGCAAAGAGGATTGGTAAAAAAGACCACGACAGCTTAGCTGTTTTAAGGCCAGTCCTTGACCTATTTTATTTCAGCTGTTAAATCATTACCTGTTCTGCATCTTCTGAGACCATCACAGCTTCTTGCTGAGACTCCCGGGGAACAAGTGGCAAATGTGGTATTTCTGAAACATTCAAACAAAAAAAATTCTTTGAAACTTAAGATGTTGCTTTAGACAGCAACAGGATATTCTTCCAGGAGCTTTTGAGAAAGGACACATGGCTGCTAATACCACTTATGTAGTGGAGACATGTCATTGGATAACGGGGGTTTGGTGTTTTTTAGAGGCAACCACACAACCAACATGCTCTTTTAAGCAGCTTTTAGAAAAGAACAATTGTTGTCATACAGACATACTGAAAGACAGGGAATAGAGATTCAAGTTTTAGGAAACATTTTTATAAAAGAGAGGAAAGGAAGAACTATTGTAGCAAAATGTTTCAAATTTCATTTGGAAAAAATAAAATGAGAAATTGTTATAAATGTACAAGAAAAATACATTCCAATTAATCTCAGTTCTAATTAATGTATTAGGTGATGCCTCAGCTTTTTAGCATAGGAGCCAGTAAAGCAATGAATACTGTGTCTTCCCCCCAGAAATACCAACTTAGAAGCATTAAAAACAGACCCCATTTTTGTGAACATGTTAATTAGCAATGATGGTATGGAAAACAGGTTAATATATATGCAAAATAAAACTCAGGACCAAGTTAAACTGTTCTCTAAGGGGTACGAATTTCTGTACTTTTTACTTCTGAGCATGCAGCGAGGACACACATACCATCAACATACACTACAAGCTTTTCTTCTGTTCTCCTTTAAACACCTTTCTACATACAATTGATTATACGGAACTGTATTTGCTAAGTACTATGGAAGCTGAGGAAGCTTAAATGAACATTTTGTGAATTCTAATAATTGGAAGGTAGTCTGTGTTTTCTGTGATAATGGCTCTCCTTTATTGATCCATACTCTACTGTAGTCTTTCCACCAAGTGAACCACGGACAGCCTCATACAATGTTCTCTTACATAGCAGGAGGAGAGACCTTCAATCACTCCAAGAGCTGCCTCAAGAGAAGTTCAAGGAATCCATACAGATGTAAAGAGAGTTATAAATATTCTAGTCTAATGCACTGCTAAGCCCATGGAAATTAAGGCTGTACAAGGATTTCAAGGATCTTTATATTTCAAACAACAACAGCTTGAAATTTTAAGGGATTTGTTGAGGTCGGCTTGAAAAGCACCAGAAATTACAAAATATAAGGTAACTATAAATCCTTATTTCATTCTACCCAAGTTAGGAATGGATTATGGTGGCAGTTTCAGGCATCCCACTTTAATTAAGACTGACAAGTTCACGACACAAAAAGGAGTAACAAAGTACTTAGAACCTATATAGCAGACTTAAAAGATTTTTTATGTTTCATTTAATATTTTGGTAGTTTTAAAAAAGAAATTACATCTCCCAGTGTTTTAAGATAAAAAACTAATCAAGTGGTCAATGCACCCACTGGAAACAGAATTACAACAACAACAACACAAGCTTGTTTTGAAGTAAACATGCAGCTTAACATGCATTGGGAAAGATGCTTTCAGTAACATGACAGTGAAGCTCTGAGTCACTGGGGAATGGAAATGGAATTGGAATTTTGGGTGGAATTCCTTTCAGTAGAGGGAGGGAGGAGCTGCTTTTTAGGAAAGCTGATTGAAGTTTTCCAGGTTCATTTTGGATGTACTCAGCTGTAGCTTGGGGCACGATACCAGACTGAAAGCTGGATTTCTGTGAGGCCTTTGATATGGTCTTCCCAACACCCTTGCTACTAAATTGCTGATATGGGTTTGACAGGTGGGCTGTTAGGTGGGGTAAGGCACTGGCTGTGTGCAAAGAGCTGCAGTCAATGGCTCAACATCCAAGTGGGAACCAGGACCCACAGAAGTCCATACTGTGACTGGCACTGTTTAGTGTCCTGACTGCTGACCGAGACAAGCTGGGGGAGTGCACCCATGCCACACCTGCAGGTGACCCAGGATGAGCAGCTGATTTTGCTGGGGGGATGTGATGCCACCCAGAGGGACCTGGACAAGCCTGAGGAATGCAGCCACGTAGCCCTTGTGCACAGCAAGGTTTAGTAAGGCCAAGTTCCAGGCCCTACACCTGGGCTGAGGCAATCCCCAGTACCAGCACAGACTGCGGAGTGAATGGATTGAAAACAGTCTACAGAGGAAGAGTCTGGGATTCTGGTCTCCAAACTAAAAATTGGACAGGAGCTGGCAATGTGTGCCTGCAGCCCCGAAAGCCAATCATACCCTGGGCTGCACCAAAAGAGGTGTGGGCAGCAGGTTGAAGGAGGTAATTCTCACCCTCTTCTCTGCTTTTGAGAGACCCCACTCAGACCAGTGTGTCCAGCTCTGGGGTTCCCCTGTACAAGACAGACGTGGATCTGCTGGAGTGAGTCCAGAAAAAAACACAAAAGTGATCAGAGGGCTGGAACATATGTCCATGAAGAAAGGCTCAGAGACTCGCGGTTGTTCAGCCTGGAGACTGAACAACCTTCAGAGAGGCTTCAGAGAGGCCTTAGTGCAGCTTTTCAAGAGGGCTGCTTCACCCTGGATTGCCCAGGGAAGCTGTCAGCTGCCCCATCATTGGACATGTTCAAGGCCAAGTTAGATGGGGCTCTGAGCAACCTGACCTGCTGAAGGATGTCTCTGCTCAGGGCAGGGGGGATGGACCAGATGATCTTTATGAGTTCCTTCCAACCCAAACCATGCCATGATTCTAAACAATGTCTTGAAGTCCATTAAAGACCTGCATCTCTCAGATCTTGGAACAAAAAAAAAAAGAGAAAGATGATGTTCTAGGACTGTAGGAATCTGGTTTATTGGTGATTGTTCCCTACCTTTGAATGACAGGAAGCACAATGAATCTATTTCTCAAAAATCAAGACAACCTACTGTCATAGCACACCAGACCCTGAAGTAAACACATGAGGGAATCCACTGTTTTACAGTAAGATTCCAAGAGAGCTGTGATATTGCTGGTAGCAGTCTACACGACCAGACACTCAAAACCAATGTAATTGTCTGGGGTTTTTTTATATGTGGCATATATACGGGTCCCTTACTGCTTCAGAAAAAGCTATCAAAAATATCCCTCCCAGAAGTACCACCTGCAGATCGTCACTGTTTTGTACTGGGGAAAGCTACCACTTCAGCTCTATCTTATTTTGTAGAAACTAATTCTAGAATGATTCTTTAGTGTATTAAGAATATTAAAATAGGTAAGGTAATCATACAACCTTCTGTATTCTGTCTTTCCAAGTTTTCTGTGGGTAGGAATGAAGTCTCATTCTGGTCTTCCTGATCTACTATTTTTTCCTGTGAAGCTGATTTATCCTGTTTAAACAGGACGGAGGGGAGAAAGACAAATTTTAATACAATTTATAAAAACATATTAGTCTTTGATAATTTGGTTAACTTTAAAAAAAAAATCAACTGGCAACTTTTAAATTACTCGAATTGACTTCCACTTCTTTCCAGGCTTCTGTAGTCATAACATGCCTGCCCATCAACTGAGAGAACTAACAAAAGCCTTTCTCAAGCAATGCATGATAAAAAAAGGAATTCTAGACATTTAATTTGGCTTCAGTTCCTAAATATACCAGAAAAATTAATGAGAATAATTTGAAAATATCAAACCTGCTGCTCCAGTTCACAGAGCTGCACTTGTGGCTGGGATTTCAGTTCGTCCTGATAGCAGACAAATTCTTCAAATTTCTGTAGAAGTTCATCTGACAGAGAGGAAAAAGGGGAGTTAAGGTCTGTTCTTGTCTTTTTTGCCACAATATGTCCATTTTACACACATGCACAATGGTTTATGAAATCTCTCTTAATCACTGCTTCAGCTTTGGGCCATAAAGAAGCTGGAAGAACATAAATTTGAAATAAGAGACTGAGGCAAGATCAATGTTGTTATTTTTAACACAGGTCTATGGGGAAATGGTGCAGTTTGCTTTTCTTGGTTGTTTTACTTATAATTTCAGTAGAAATTCAGACTGTGAAGAACAAGGCACATCTAAAAAGGACTTACATAAGCTGACTGAAAAAAATCAAACAAATCAATAAAATCCACTAAAAAAATACATCCAGCTCAAGAAATCCATAAGCCCTAAAAGACAAGAGGCTGGGACAGGCAAAGCACCATATATGCTGCCCCACACTTCTAGTCCTCTTGCAGCTGTCAAAGACAGAATGGTGAGATTGAACCAGCCCCCCTTAGTTTGAGACAGCACCACCATTCCTGTGGTGCTAGGAATGTCACTGTGCAACTAGGAATGGTTACTTCAAGTCATTCTTATGAACTGTTATAAAAGCAAAGCCAAAGAGAAGGCAACCCAGTGATACTCAGGCTCCTGAGGACCTGCTCCAGCTAACTGCTGTGCCTGCTCACCCTGTGGCCCTCGTGCTGCTGCTCCCTGTCCCACAGATGGCACTGAGAGCTTGCCAACATCCTGCTCCAGCTGCTGCTGCTCAGCCCCATGGACAGCACGGCCACACTGCAGCTCTTCTTCAGCCAACGTGAGACGACTGAGCAGCCGGCTCTTCTCTTCCACCTCCAGCCTGTGTTCCTGTTCCAGGTCTTTGTACTTCACCTCTAGCTCAGCTTGTGCTCTTCTTGCCTCTTCCAGCTGTTCTGAGAGACACCGCACCTCCTCCTGCAAGCGATGGGAAGACAGCTTCCTCTCAGCTAGCTCCAGCTCCATCTTCTCCCTGAGATCCTGAGACCCTCGTCTCTCTGCATCTAACACATCCCTCATGGAGCTTAGTTCCACTTCCATCTTCTGGCACTGATCTAGGAGTGTCTGTGAAATGATACAGAAATTAATTTCTCTCTCAACTAGTTAAATACCTTGACAAAGCAAAGCACCTAAATTAGATTTTAAGGTTTTAATTAAATCCTTTTAAAACACCTGAGAAGCAGAAGGGAGGAAACAAACATGTCAGAAATTTAAATCTGTTAGAAAGAAACTGCCCCACAATTTGGAAATTACAAGAAAGCAATGCTGGGAGAAACAACTTCTCATTGCTGTGGTAACGAAAAGGTAATCTTGATTTAGAGGAGGGGAATTTAGAGAAAAGAAGCAATAGAACAGTGGCCAGGAGCTCTCTTTTAGAAGTAAGCAAACTTCCTAAAAAGGGGAGGAAGAGCTACAACAAATGAGGGAGAACTCAACAATTATAGAGTAGAATTAAAAAACCAAAACATCAGAGCAAAAGTGTGTATGTGAAAGGGGAATGGTGAAATGTGAGTCTGGAGATAACAGAGGGCTCCACACAGTACCCACTGCTTTAAGAAATATCTCAGTAGCCACTGGTCAACACTGACCAGAGATTTAAGGTGACCAAGAGACAGAAACAAACCTTACACTTGCCCAAACTCCTGTTGTCAAATTTCCTCCTACTGGAGCTGTGGATGGTCAGCACAGCTAATTTTGGGAGGAATCTGATGAGGAGCTCCTTTCACTTTATGAGTAGGCTTCAGCCACATGGCCTCAAGTTTGTACCTATACCAGGTCTCCTTCAGACTAGAGAATGTATGAGGGAAGTCAGAGGCACCGAGGAGAAGCCAAGGGAGCTTCTCCAACCAGCCAAGCCAACAACTATGTCATGAAGATATCCATGGCAGCACCCCATGATACACCCTGCTGAGTAATGCGGCCAGTACTGAGTACAAGTCAGCTCACTGAGGTTCTCTTTACCTCTTCCCAGTAGGAAAAGGACCCACCATCGTGGGCCTGGCTGGGACAGAGAGCAAAAGAAAATATGTGGGGCACAAGTGTGTAAAAATTATTGAAATGAGGTTCAGCATTAGACTGGCTGGAGATCATGCACCCAATGAATATGAGACTGATTCAGTGTAAGTCTCTTCTAAAGGGATGGAGAATTTTCAGAAGTTCAGATATTGGAAAAACAAAAAATACACTCATCCTCTATCTGCAAACCAACCTTTTAAGAGGTTGTGTTCTTAATCCTGTCTCAAGGAGCCTGTGTCTATATAGTCATATATGCACAGACTTGATCTCATTCTCTTCACACTCCAAAGTGATGAAGTGAGAGCCAATCCCACTCCACAAGCTGTGTCACCATATAAGCAAGTTCTCAACAAGACATACCAAAGAATAGCTGTTTCTGCTCTGATCTGGCCTGAACACTGCAGTCCAGAAACACTGAGGCTTCAGCAGCACTGTGTTAGTCATTTCTGCTTTTGCAAAGGTTTGTGTATTTGGCTTTGAAAGTATGGTCAGCAGCATAGGTATGGATAGATGTTGACCCTGTCCACCTGCCCTGGATCATTAGAGCTGGACACTGCAGCACCCGCTGTCTGGCTGTACCTGCTGTGAGCTGTGCACACAGACCTGCAGCTCTAATGCCTGACCCAGGGAGCACGGCCCCAGCTGATTTCATGATGGAAAGCTGGCTCCAAAAAAAAGCTAATCTCGTAACTTCTGAGCCACTGACAAAGGCCCCATCCACCACACACACATACACACACACACACACAGAGTAAAGCAATAAAAAGCATGACCAGATACCTGGTTTTGTTTTTCGGCAGCATGTAACTCCTGCTGCAGCAGTTCTACCACCTGAGTTCGTCCTAACAGAGCTGCTTCCTGCTCCTCGAGCTTTCTCTGAAGTGTGCGCAGGTTCTGTGAGAGAGATAAGGCCATTCCAGCACTGGGGAGACCAGTGTAAATTTAGATTCCCACCTTTCATCCATACACCTCATTTTTGTAACACAGTTACTATGACAGCCTGAATTAACTAAATTTTTGTTGACGCCTATTCTGGAGCCCTGGTGCAGTAGGAGAAGCTTACTTTCCTTTATGAACAGGGAACTGGAGCACAATAATGTAATACTTTTTTAAACTATTCCTTCTCTTTGACTGATAGCAAACGAGCAGATTGAAACTAAGGACTCAAAGCCCCAACTAGCAATCCAAAAAACTCCAAACAATCAAAGCATCTTTCTTCTTATCCCTTCTGAGTTACTTTAATGAGAACTGTTCTTTCAGAGTCTTCTGTTTTCCTTCCTCCTCCCATGATATGATTATTATTGTATCAAATATACCTGTTGCATCTCTACTTCCGTATCTGACTGGACCACCATCTTGAGCAATTCAGCTTGATGCTGGTGCACATGCTCTTCCAGGAGAGCTTCCTTCTCCTGAATCACTTCCTGCAGGGAACTCAGCTGAAAACATAAGCCACAAAATAAAAACAAACGAACAAGGTTATGAAGCTGTCAGACACATAGGCTTGCTTTCAACATGCACCAGCATACTGTGTGTGATGGAGTTTTCAGCTGGACAATCCTACACATCATCTTAGTCAAACAGTATTTTTACTTGCTGTCTTTATCCTACTATTATGTGTATACAACTGGTAAGATTTCCGATCCCAGAAAGCAAAAAGCATAGAATTTAATCTACAAATACGCAGAATAATAAATTATTACTATATAATTAACAATTCATAAAACTTCAGGGCTTTTAACTGTATAGGATGCAGCCCAATTCACAGTTCAAAAGCTAAACCAGCAATTTCGAGTATTAAAAAAATCTTTCCACAAACAACTACAACATACCATTGACATGACAGGATCCTGTGATAAGCAGCTGCCCTCCACACCCACAGCAGAATACACAGAGGCAATGGCAGGCAGGGAAGAACCCAAATTCTGACTCAGAGGAAGGGATACCCTATCCAGGCCCTTCCAGGGACTGTTTTCCCCATCCTCAGAGAGCCATCAGTCCCACTGTCCAAGGGTGAAACACATCTCACCTGCAGAGCACCTTTTGCACCAAGGGTGGTTCTGGCCTGGGGTAGAGGATGAAGGGCAGGAGAAGATAATTTGGGGATTGTGAAAGATTTAGGTAATGTTTAGAGGAGGAGCCAAAGGCAGTGAAATGGATGGACCTAGGTGATTTGAGGAGGCACAAGACTGACAAAATTAAGATAAGGGAATTGAAGACCAGCTGTGTAAGCACTGTTCTATTCTGTCATACTAGTCTAAGCAGTGAGGTGGGAAACACAGACCGATGAATAGAAAAAAACTTCTGTACCTGTGTTGCATACTTGATTTCAGCATCTTTCAGATTCACTTTGGCTACAGCCAGCTGTTTCTTCAGGTCCTGAACAGTCTCCTCTTGCTCCCTGAGCTGCTTTTTCAGTACTTCCACTTCCCCTCTGTGCCCTTCACTTGTATTTTCATTTTTCTGACACTGCAAGAGGAAAAAAGTGGGAAGAAGAGAAACAGAAGAAAATAAACTTATCAGTATTACTGGTCAGTAAATTAAATAAATTAATTAATTTTAAAAAATACACTATAATGCTACTTTACTCTTGACTGCTAATCAGATGATTATTTTACTATATTGCTTCATTTCTTAACTTTACATTTGTTTCTTTAAATGAAGTTGCCCTGTGTTAAGTGTTATTTTCCCTATTTCTGTGTAGAGATGCACAAGATGTTTTTAACTGGGAACTGTCGAAGCACTTAGCAGGGCTAACAGTCCATGACTGCTCTCTATATAATCTAAGGCAAATCAGATTATTAAATACATTATTTATTATAAGACTACCCTGATTTTTGAGGCTATTTAACATCACAAATTTCTCTAATACCAGAAATAAAAACATTTTAAAATTAATTATAGAAGAATAGTCTCCATGTGACAAAGGGGTAGATAGACATTCTAGACTACAGAAAATGCTCATGGAAATCTCTTTAGACTACAGGATTATTAGCAATGAACGTATTAGATACAAGCAAAGGGAACGGGCAAACAATTATGAGTTCTACTCCACTTAAATCCTCTGTTTATGACCAAGAAATGTAAACAACAGTTCACATAAAATGTGCTTAGGCTGTGTCTACTCAGACAACCCAGCACACTACACCTGCACTCTTCTGTCTGTCTCTCCACCTGGGTGAGGGCAGGTCCCTCACCATCTGTCCCTGAGCAGACAAAACCTGCTCTACATTCTTATCTCAGCACTTCCAGCTACTGTCAGCACGCAGTGCTGGGTATTTTGTACTGAATATATATATAAAATATATCTCTTCCACTTTATTTGTGGCAGGTATTGGGTCAAACACCATCAATAACACAGGAATTCTACAGAGTATTTATGTCTTTAAACCCAATCTGAAAATACTATGAAGGCTTTTAAAAGTCCTTCTACATTAATGTAATAAGAGTAAGAGGATACTGTTCCTCAAAAGCTGTTTCACCTACAGAGAAAGTCATTGGCAGGAGGCAAAACAGACAGACAAAGAAGCTTCAGTTGCACTTAAATTTAGAAACAGAACAAGAGAGAAAAATAAAGAATAGAGATGCTGGAAGCTCTAAGAAGCCAGGATATACATAACTTGTAAGACTGGGGCAGAGGAGCTGCTGGGGGGAAGACAGGTGGATTACTTGTAATTGGCTTTCAGGATTGATACTCACAGTTGGATTTTAGAAAGCCTCTTACATTGACCATTACACAGAATGCCACAAGAAAGGACAGCAGCACAGCCACAAAGAGCTCAAGCTTTAAAACATTTTGTTTTTCCAAGATGTATAAGCTCTTATATCTGAACATAATTTACCTTTACCCACTTCAAAAGTCTGAGAGGAGCCTCAATTGTTCTGTACACAAATACTATCTGAGAGGAGGAGATAAGCTGATATTTCCATTCTTCTCAAAATAAGGCACTCTGCTAAAAGCCCAGGAAGTACTTGTTAGATATTTAAAATACAGCCTTCCCACAGGGCCCACACCATTGAGAGAAAAAACCCAGTCCTTTGCTAATATTCACTACTTCAGCATAAGAGGCAACTCTAACCTAGAATTTTCACCTTCAAATGGCAGGGTAACTGTCTAGGAAA
Source organism: Motacilla alba alba (assembly GCF_015832195.1). Lineage (NCBI taxonomy): Eukaryota > Metazoa > Chordata > Aves > Passeriformes > Motacillidae > Motacilla > Motacilla alba. Next base: position 113,523 of record NC_052031.1, on the reverse strand, counting down.
TACCCCCCATTACTCAAGACAGCATCTACTTGGAGAAGTAAGTTTAAATAAAGGACTCTGCATCTTCTCAGTAGGTCTAACCTTGCAAGAAAGAAGCTAGTGCTTCCTGGGTCAAATACAAAATATTGCAGGTAAGTGCCCTAACATAATTTCACTCAAACTATGTTCCAACCCAAACCAAATAAGGCTGTGGTCCATACCATGTCCACTGGAGACTGTCTCAAACCCTCATTCCTCTAATTAGAAGGCCATTTTACTTAATGACTAATTTACTTTCATCCATTCATCTGCATTATCCTTTAACAGTTTGCCCACTTTCTTGAAGCTCACCTTCCTCATACAACTGTAGAGAGAAATGACATTTCCTCTCTGACTTTGGTTGACTAAATTACCAAGCTGTTTGAATGTCTCCCAAGTGCTGCTACTAACATGATGGGAGGACAAAAAGTCTCTTGTTGCTCTCAGAATTTATCTTTCCTGATCCCAAGTGAGCAGAACATGATGACACTGCACACAAGGCCTTGCCACTCTCAGTAGAATCGCTATAATGGTATGTAAAAAAGATAATGTCTCTTTTTAAAATCTATATTGCACCAATTAACTGATGATTAGCTTTCTCTCATTTTGCCTTCTTCAACTGATAAATTTGAATTTTGAAGCAAGAACACTCACCACTCCTCAACAGCAAGTTTACACAAAGTCATGTAACAGCACATGGATGTTACACACACAGGGTGCAGATAGATAAGCTGAAAAAGAGCCTCAGCATCAGGACAGCAATGTCAAGTGACACAGCTAAACAGCCACCGTGGCCTTCACTGGTCTCTACAGCCAGGGAATGCTGTTCATGCTTGATCATGCACTGGTTAAATTTTGCTTCGTTTTTCTCTTATGTCAATCCTTGAGATCATCCAGTTCTTCCTGTATGAAACTAGATGGTGCTTTGCATTGAGAAAGACTCTCAAGTTGGTATTGGGAATTACAGAACAACATTTCTATGATTTCATGATGCTCTCAATCAAAAATAGTCAGCACGAGTCATAGAACTAATCTTCACTCCATTCAGTAGTCACCTCTCATCTGACAGCTCTCACATGCACCTTTTATTGTTTCCTATAATACTTAAATTTTTTTTTTGATGTCTGAAATAACCTTTATTTTCTCTGGTTTAATGAACATCATCTGATGTCTGGAAACCATTCTGGACTTCTATCCCATTTCTCTTCAATAATATAACCAACTTTTTAAAGAAAACATTGTTCTGCTGATCACACAGTCAAGTTTTCAAAAATTACCAGCTCCAGTGTAGCTAACAGCCTCTTTAATGTCTTCAATAGAGGACACTTTCCTCCCCCAGTTTTACCTAGCGTTACACAATTATGGTCTGACAACCATAAAACTTTGAGGGCTCAGGAAGCTACATGACTGGAAAAATATAATTTTTTTTTATATTTAAGTTACTGCCTTCCAGTTTCAATGACCTCCTTACCTCTTCGCTCTTGTACTCCAGCCAACCTTTGCTGTTACTGACATGACAGGCAACATTTTGAAACTCAGCTCAGATAGACACACAGTTTCTGCAGGAAAGAGTTCAGCTACAATGGATTACCAAAGTTATGCAGAGGGAAACCAGCCCATGACCTTGAGGAGATCAAACTGAGCACTCCAAGGGCATCTGCAGTACAAGGAAGCTGGACAGACAGGCTTCCTACAGCACAGGCACAGACATCCTTGCTGGAATTATGAATATCCTGCTAATAAGACAAATAGACCCTGCTGGGTCACCGTGACCTGAAGCATCAGGCAGTACCAGGTTATCAGTGGAAGGTACATCTCTTAAATAGCCCCCTTCTCCTAACCTTGGGATACTCCAGCTGTTCTTCTAAGGCCTGTGTAGGCAGTGGAGATCCTTTCTCTGTCAGCTCCTCGATGCGTTTGTTCAGAGAAGCCAGTTTGGCTTTGGCTTGAAGTTTAAGTTTCATCAGCTTGGCATCCGCGGCCTCTCGCTCTTTCTGTAACAGAAGGACACAAACTGACTGCCCTGACTCCAGTGCTGCTACCCAGGAAGCACCACTTTGAAAAAGCTACAGAGTTTGTCAGCCTGCTGTATTCTGTTTAACCCTGCCTCCCCAGGAACAGCACTATCTAAAACACATCTGCAAACCAAATTTGTTCTGAAACACCACACATACCAACACCGTAGCTTCTACCCCAGCACTTTCTTTTAAGGGACAGAGCACTCAGGGACTTCAGTGAATACCAAGTCAGTTTGACTTTCTCTGCTACATGCAGTCCTTCAGAAGTATCTCAAGTAACCACACTCCCACCATACCTCAGGGTAGACAGCATGTACCTTTGGGAATGTGTCATGAAACCACTGGAGTAGTGGATGAGCGCAGCACAGGCTTCTCTGTGTCAAACACTCTGAAGCAGGGAAAGAACAACCTCACACAAGATATTAGTACTTACTAGAGCCACTGGGAATCTCCATGGGCCTCAAAGGGCTCTGAGACAAAATGCTGTGTAATTTGTGTGTAACTTATCTACTCTAGTCTAAATTAACCCAAGCAAACCAACAGAAGATATTCTAGATCTCTTAAGGTCCATTATTCAAATTCCAGTATTTCTCTAGAACTGATGCCATTTGTCATGCAGGTATCTCATGTTCAAAAGAAACCAGAGATAGGCTTGTACAGAAGACTGAAGCAGCATTTTACTCTTGGTTGTCAGAGAAAGAAATGGTACCTTGAACACAGTCTCTTTTTCCTGGAGCAGGGCATCCTTTTCTCGAATCAAATCCTTCAACTGAACAACTAGCTTTTCTGTTTGGGCTAAGCGCTCCAACAGCTCCTCAGGTGCCTCCTCCATGCTTTCTGCTTCTGACTTCAAAGCTTCTACCTGAAACAAAAAAATGTATGCTCTGAAGGAAAAAAAAACACCTATTAAGAACCTGCAGCTGAGCATCCACATAATAGCTTCAGTTCCAGTCCTCAGTGCTGCACTCTGCTCCCTGCAGGTATTTCATGAAGCCTGCAGAAACATACAGTTAGATGAAACCAGGAGGAAACTCAGAGAACTTTTAAGCCAACACACAAAAACAAAGAGTACCTTGCTGAACACCACATGAACAAATCTGAAACGAGAGGCACCCTCACACACTATCCATGGTCTCTACCAATGGGTAGCACAAAGATGAAGCCTCCCACTATGACCCAACCATGCCGAGCTTCCCCTTCTGCTACACACAATCACTAGTACTCTTAGAAGTCTTTCTTCACCCTAATTCTGGTTTGTTTCCTGGGATCACCTTGAGATGTGGAAACTGAGGAGATTATGGTCTGCCCAACAGAAATGCTGACTTAAGAAGTGAGGAGTAGAAGAAAAGCAGAGTGGAATGACAGCTCAGTCTAGTGCTCAGCAAGGAAGAAGCAGGAGACAGTTCTCACTGCAGTTTAATGAACCATGCTCCCCAAACTAATTGTCAATAAGATCTGAAAATCTTTAGATAACACTGTACTTACAGCAATAGATGGTTCAGTAACTGCATCTCCATCCTCCCCAGACAGCTCTTGTAAAACAGTACTTGCTAAACCTGACAAACGGCTCAGCATCTTGAGCCTATAACAAAACCAGGAGTCAGAATACAGTTCCAGAGTCAAAACTGCTTTGAAGAATAAGCTCCTTTATGCTGATCTCTGGATTGAAAAATATACTTTTATACCAAATGACAAGTCATCCTCATAGTTCATTCTTGATCTTTCTTAACAATGACATTACAGAACCGCAATCTGTTCAGTTTACTGAAAAGAAAGGTGATTGTAAATGGCATCATTTCTCTACGGGCCAAGCATGGCCTGTAATATAAAATCGGCTTTCTGCTAATAAGTAGTGGAAATATTGGACTGAGCCTTGATGTTTGCTGAACAGATACAAATGTGTCACATCAGAGAGATGATGAGACCTCTGCATGTCACATACATGACAGGACCTCAACATAGGGGAATAATCTGGAGAGGACATAGATTCACTAGCTGCTGCTTAACATACCTTCTTTCATTTCCTTGAAATCCAGGAGCCAAACTAATCCAGCAAGTGGAAGTGAAGAACCAAAAAACATGCAGCAGTACCAGCCAGCAACATGCAACTTGTCATTCTGGGGAGAGCAGTACATTAAGTTTACCATTATTAACTGAGACCTCACTAAATTCACCAAATTCAAATGAGCCTTTGTATAGAGTTGCCAATCAGGAGAATAACAACAGGCTGGAGAAACAGATGGATAGAAGCATTGTGAAGTTCAGGAAAGGTAGAATGCTTTTCCTATGCCTGGAATGGGAAAAGCAGGAGTAGCACAGGCTGAGGAGCAAAACTGGCTGTACAAATGTGTTGCAGAAGACAAGCTCCAAGTGCCGATGGCCAAGCCTGGCACAAGCCACCAGTGCGCTCACTGCCAAGGTCAGGTGTACACTGAGCTGTACTGGGAGGACTGCAGGCAGCAGGTTGAGAAAAGCAATTATTCCTCTCTATTCACACCTATAAGACTAGATTTGAAGTAGAGTGCCCACTTTCAAAACAGTGAATCAAATACAGCAGACAGCCCCCAGGATGACTGGGGTTTGCTTTACAAGGCATGTGGAGAGTGTAAGAGTGCTGGGCTTGCTCAGCCGTGAGAACAGCAGGTGAGGAGTAGGATACAATTGCTGTCCTCCCTACAACCACCCATAAGGTAGCTAAAGACAAAGTCACACACCTCTTACAAGGTCCACATAGGATGGACATGAGGCAGAGGACACAAGTCGCAGCATAGGCAATTTCAATCAGAAAAAAATGCACAGCAAGAAGTTAAAATACTGTATTAGGTTTATAGCAATCTGATCTCATTTTTGATGTTAGACATGCTAAGAGCAAAGCATTTGACCAACTGAACTCCCGAAGTCCCTTAAGAATCACAGAATCATCATTCTAGTGTTCTATAAAAAGAGGTCACATGTGACATGTGACACATGTGACATCTCTGAACACAAAGGCCACAGAACTGTCCATACCTCTAAGTGGCAAAATAATTTGTACAATTACAGAAGCTCCAATATTGCAAGCTGAAACTAGGCAAACTCATATTAGCTATAAGGTTAAGTTTACATTATTAAAATCATCTCCATCAAATGGAATCTTTTAATATGATGTCTCTGCCTCACTAGAAGCAGGCTCCTGAAGCTGGCTACACAGATCCACTCGTTCCTGACCTCCCTTGTTTGTCTTACTAAGCAAATCTTTGGTGTTAGATTGCCACTTAAATGTGTGAAAATACTGACACTGGAAAGGAGCAGCACATTACTCATCTGTAGCAGTCACTCAATTTTGCAGAAGTAGAAAACACGACAGTGCACATTGTCATGCATCGATAGCGGAAAAGAGCACATGAATACTAACCTGCTTTGTACTCCAAGGAGCTCATGGGTCTGCTGATTCAATAGTAATGTTTCCAAGGTAGAGCAGTCACACACAGGTCTTTCTTGCCATTCCTTATTATCTCTTGAGTACTGACAGGTTGCATGAACTAAGACTTTTGATGGAGAGAGAAGTAAAAAAGAACAAAACAAACCAAAAATTATCCAATAATAAAGAAATAAACCCATCCTTCATCCTACACAGAACACTCCAGGACTGTTAGTCAGTCACTTGCAATACACATGAAAAGTGACAAGTCTGCTCTGTTTGGGAACATGGATTTGCAGAGATGCCCTGGTTTCTCACACTGCACAGCATGAGCTTAGTCTCTTCAGCCCAGGGAATAAAACACTCCAGCAGCAGTTAGCGTAGCAAAAAGACATGCAGCAAGAGGCCAGGCCTCAGCCAGGCTCCTGCCAAGGCTCAAGGGGATGCAACTCCTCCAGAAGCACAGTCAAAATGCCAGGATTGTTCATGTTCTGCAACAACACAGCAGTCACTGAAACAAGTCCTGGTGCTTTGCTCACTTCTCGGCTGGCCCTGGGCAAGACGTGAGGCATGGAATTCCAGAACAGTACAGCTTTACAGTTCCTGCTAGGGAAATGCCTTCTGACAACATCAACTGCTCACCAATGCGGTAATGAGAGATGCTCATGTGGAGACCTGGAATGTCTGGAATCCATCATAAGAATAATAAAGTATTTATAGTTTTGCAAACCATCGCTCCCACAATGCCCCAATGAGGAACCGAACCTGCTGTCTTGGCAATGGTGCATTTTAGAAAAGAGCCATCCAAGTGCAATAATGCCTCTTTCTGTCTCCAACACTTGAAGAGGATGGATCTGATCTTCCAACTAAGCATTAGGCCACAGCCTCTTAAAATCAGAAATGCAAAATATGTGGCTGAGGCCAAGAGAACCAACAGATTAATTATTAGAAGTGGTATTAGAAATACGAAAAAGAAGTAGAATCTAGGCATCTGCATGGGCCTCAGCATGCTACAGGCACTACAATTTCAGGCATGCATTCCTGGATTGAGAAAATATTTCTTGGCCTTTGTCCAGGTTGGCCACGTTAACCTGACACCGCCCTCAAGCCAGTAAGCCTTGCTGGGTTTGGCTCACAGTTGACCTCCTTAAAAATGCAAACAGAGGAACCATCTGCACCTATTTGCACGGATGTGGACATTAACAACCTGAACTCCAGTCTTAGAGACTCGTGTCTTTAGAATTAATATTTAATTTACTTCTCATGTCAGACAAATATGGTAAGGGATGTGAATGGAAAACAAACAGTGATTCTACAATTCTGTAAACAGCAACAGGTTTGCCGTCTGTGTAGAGGAAACAGGGAAAACACGGGCCTAGGTGGGCCACTGCTCTGGATAGCATCCCTCAGATCACATCTCTGACAGCAGCACTGTGGAGGGAGGCTGAGGACTGCGGTGGACAACTGACCTAGGCCATCAATGCACCCTCATGACAGAGGCCAGCAGCAGTATCCTGGGCTGCAGCAGGAGGAAAGTGATCCTTCCTCTCTACCAGGCACTGGTGAGGCCATGTCTGAAGTAATGTGTCCTGTTCTGGGCACACCAGAACAAGAGGTGGGAACTTGTTGGAGAAAATCCAATTGAGGACAACATAAGTAATAAATAAACATAAATGAATAAATAAAAGGCTTGAGGAGAATCTTATCAAATAACCACAGACTGGCTGAAGTTAGGAGGTCATCTGGTCTAAGCTCCCTAAGCTCAAACAGAAGCTGTGCAGGCATCTTCTGAATACCTCCAAGGATAGAGGCTTCACAACCTCCCTGGACAACCTGTGCCAGTGCTCTGTAAGCCACAGAGTGAAGAAGTATTTTCTGATGATCAAGGTAATCACCTTTGTCTCAGTTCATGCTCACAACCTCTCATCCTTTCACCAGACACCACTGTAAAGAGCCTGGCTCTGCCTTCTCCGAGCCCTCCCTGGGAACAAAACCAGGAACAAGCATACCACGGCTTTAAATCGTCCCAAAGCCAACAGCCTGCACAGAAGGCGGTGGCTGTCCTGTGCATTAGCCTCAAGGACTTGTGGCAAGAACATCCTGGTGTTATACAATGCCAAACAGGAAAGGACAGAGATTATTCTGTGTTCCACTGCCTCACCCCAAGAAAGCAAACAGTGCACTCAGAGACAAGACTGATGCTCTCTCAGACTCACACTGGTATATGGATTCCCACCTCTGTAATGAACAGCAGAACACAAGGACCCTTGCAGTGCTCAGGATGTGACCCAGGATCCTTTACATCCTCTACTTTTGCTCAGCATTTCTGTGACTAATGAACTTTTGCTGGGGAGACTTCACTTTGAACATGGGAACTACAGATCAGCAGTGATCTGGAGAAGGCTCCTTTTCTCTGAAATACACATCCCTGACCCAAACAGTCGAAGCCCACTGCTAGTCTGCACAGCCTGCAGTAAGCGGCGCATTTCTATCCCTAGGTATCAGCCACAGCAAAGAAAGACTTGACAATGTTCTTCCCTAATTTATTATAGTATAAGTTTACTATACATAAATGAAGTAAATTCCCTGCCTGTCCCTTAAACGCATTAAAAGCACTGCTGCTGTACACAAGCCCTGGGCCAAACTTCTCACGCTGTGCGGAGGGGTTCCAAGAAAAGCCGGGAGGGACGGGAAGCACTGGAGCGCCGCGCTGGCTCCGGGAGCGGTGGCTCCTGCCGCCACGGGGATAGCGGGCAGCGCCGCCGGGCCCCAGCAGCCCCGCAGATTTACCGGACCGCACGTCTCCGGCTTGCCCCACGGAGCGTGAACCTCCCCCGGTCGGGCTGCGCTCCCGGTACCTGGGGGCACCGCCGGCAGCATCCCACCGGCGTGGGGGGACCGGGCAGGGACGTAAAGCCCAGAGTGAGAGGCCCGCCCCGGCCCACTGCCCCGTACGGCCTGGGCCCCGGGGAGCTGCGAACCCGTTCCGGCCCCGCACGGCCACGAAAAGAACACGACCGGCGACTGCCGCCGAGAACTGGGCGGCAGAGTCCGCGGTCCGCACAGGACAGGCGGAGAGCACGCAGGGCGGGGGGAGGCACTGACCTGCAGCACGGCGGCGGGTTCAGCACCGAGGGGCGGCTCTAACGCACCGAGGGATTCCCGCCGACCCCGCGGCCGCCGAACCACTCTACCGCGCCACCTCAGCACCGGAACGCGCCGCTGCCGCTTCCGCCTCAGGCGGGGCCCCGCCCCGGCGCAGAGAAACCAATCAACTGCGGCGGACGAAAGATAGACGTGAGGGCGAGGCAATCGCGACGGAGCATCTGCCTCGGCGCCATGGTTGTCCTGCAACATGGCACAAAGCGACCAATCCCGAGGACGCTGTGCGTTCCCGCCCAATAACAAGGTAGCGACCAATCAGTTGCGGCGTCGCGGGCCGGCCGGGCGGTGTCGGTGGGACAGCGGCTCGCGCTGGCCGGAGGCGGCTGCAGCGGGACCGGGACCGGGGCCGCTCGTTCCGCTCGTTCCGCTCGTTCCGCTGCGGGCAGCGGCGGAGGCGGTGTCCCGTGGTTCAGTCTGCGCGTCCCTTTAAGAAGGATCCAGTCTCACCCCACTGCCAGAGGCAGCTCCCGCCAGGCCGGGTTGCTCCAAGCCCCGTTTAGCCCGGCCTTGAGAGCTTCCGGAGGTGTCCGATCCGAGGCTGCGCTCGTGCAAATGGGCACTGTTGTCCCTTGCTCTGCTACTACAGCTCTTGACATAAAAATATTATTACATGCTGATAGGCTGCAATAAGGTCTCTCCGGAGCCTTCTGTTCTCCAGGCTCTCCCAGCCCGTCTCCAGAGCAGAGGGGCTCCAACCCTTGGAGCAGCTCCGCGGCCTCCTCTGCACCTGCTTCGGCAGCTCCAAAGGTGTCCTGTTCTGAGGGTTCCAGGACAGGAGAAAGCTCTGCAAGTGGGGTCTCACCTGAGTGGGGCAGAGGGACAGAATTCTCCCCCTCATCTGCTGCCCGTGCTGCTGGGGATTTGCACACTGCCAGCCCCTGTCCCGTCTTGTTTTCCTTCTCAGAACTCTGGATCCATTCCCTTCCTGGTCTCTACTGGTACCAGAGGTTGCCCCAGCCAGATGTAGGGCAAGATTTCAGGGGGCCTGAGCAGCGCAGTGTCCTTGCCTCCTGGCCACCCCTACTGTGCACACAGATGCACTGTATTCCTATTTCTGATGGCACCAGTAGTGTGCCAATGTCCTGTTATGGTCACGGGCTCTGTCCCTACTTCACAAGGCCTCAGGACCAAAGATTGCCAGGTGTGCTCTGAATTTTTCATGCCCTGCCTGCAGCTTTGTTCACTTTGTTCACTTCACTTTGTTCACTTTAGCTGTGAGAGCAATTTCTCCAGGTATCTATTTTACCAGCTAATTTATTTTACTTATCTATCTTTGTGCGGTACAACCATGGGCTTATATTGGTAGTAATAGCAAGCAGTTATTCTATGTACAATGAGATATTTACAACTCTAACACGTACCTTTGTGAGTCTAAGTGGAAGGAAAGAGAGGAAAAAAAGAAAAAAGAAGAGAGGATGAGGAAACTATTCACAAGAATATCACATTTCTCCCAGTAAAGGACCCAGATGCTGACAACTTCCTATGACTCTCCCCTCCTCCTCTGCAAACATGTGAGTGAACCACAAATCTTAATATCCAGAGGAGCAGCCGGCAGGTCAGCATGGGAAAAAGCACAGAAGCAAAGTGCATGTGTTGCAATTTTAATTGGATTATTGCTACTAGTGCAGCTTTTTTCTTGTATTTAAGTACTTTACCTACATTATTTTTCTTTGCTTTTCTGTTACTAGATGTAGATTTATTATGACTCCCAAATCAGACTGTTAAAATTTCTACTATACTAAAAATAAGTTTTGGTTTTAAATGTGTATGTTAAGTGGTGTGACTGATACTCTGTAGGGAAGGGATAGGGCACCCAGAAGGATCTGGACAGGCTAGAGAGAAGGGCCCACGCCAACCTCATGAAGTTTGATGAGGCCAGGTGCAATCCCCAACATGGGTACGGGCTGAGTGACGAGTGAATTGGGAGCAGTCCTGTGGACAAGGACTTGGGGGTCTTGGGGAATGAAAAACTGGTTATGGGCCCGCAATGTGCACTCCCAGCCAACTGCAGCTTGAGCTCCATCAAAAGTAGCACAGGCAGCAAGGGAGCCTAGCCTCCAGTTACCTGCTTTTGGGGAAGGTGTTTCTGCCCATGGCGAGGGCTGTAATTAGATGATTTTTAAGGACTCTTCAACCAAAACTATTCTGTGATTCTGTGAAGGTCCATCAGTGGGAAGCACAAAGAGTGTGTGGGTTTAGACATCCAGCCTACCCAGCAGCTGCCTCTCGATGCCTGGTCTCCCCAGCTGCTGGCACCTGGACAGGCTGGACCCTGTGAGGTGCACAACCCTACCACAGCCACCAGTACAGATTCCATTGCACACAACAGCCTGCAGACAGACACGTTCACTGGGTGCCCCTCGAGTACATGTGATGGGGTGCTCAGGATGCAGAGAAACACAGACAGGTGGGTCACCCTCAACCTTACACCCTCAGTCTAGTACTCCAGTGGTCTCACTAACAGAGACACATGCATCTATTTCACAAACTATTTGGCCTACTTGCTGGCTTGTCTGGCTTGATATTTGCTAGTGATCATAGACTGACATGATCTCACTCAATCCAGTTGTGGGCACTTAAATCCCCATGCATGCATATGCCCAGAGCACAGCGCTGTGCAGCCAGAAAAAAAAAAAAAAGAAAAAAAAAAAAAAAAAAAAAAAAAAAGGAGGTGGGAGTGTTAGAAGACAAGAAAGACTGTGACGACCAGGTCCAAGGCATGGATTCACATTTCATACTGATTAGCGTCATTCTACATGCAACCAGTCCCTTCTGTTGCCCTTGCCTCCATTTTCTCATGCTTGTTCATTCCCATACCACCTAGGCCCATCCCTTTCCCCACTTTCTTTTCCCCTCCTAAACATCCTGTTGTGAGTCTTGTCCCCAAATGCTCTTGCCCTGGACTACACAGTGTTATCCTTGTCCCTAGGCAGTACACAGTTTGTAGAGTCCTCTGCAACCTCTTCCACTGACTCATCATGATGGGTGCCACCTGTAGGCCCATGGGACTAGTGGCTCCTCTGCGACAGATTTAGAAGGAGCTGGGACAGGGCCTTTATTTCTCTTACTGGGTAATTTGTGTTCCCCAGCCTGTGGCTGTCTCTCTGCTCCTTCCCGTTTGTGCAGTTGAGCCTTTCATGGGTTGACTCCACTTCTGTGATGGTTATTGGATTTGCCAAACCAGGGGGTTATTTGTGTCCCCCTGCATTGCTCCTCTGTGCTCCTTTGTGTGCATGGAGGTGAGTTTTTTTCCCACACAATCTCACTCTTGTACTGGGCCACTTCTGTAACACTTTCTGGTCCTACACACTCCATTATTCAACATGTCTATTTGAGAAAACAGACTCTCAAATCCACTTAGAGGAGCACATCTTTACTTAACCTCACAGCCCACATCTTGTGGGCATTTCCTCTTATTTCCACGTATAATTATATCAAGGTTAAAAATAGGGTAGTTTACCAAACCAATATAGCTCCCAAAGCCAGTGTCTGATTAACCTTCTCACCCTTTCTGCTTTAGCTCCTAAAATAGCAGTGATTTGCTAGATTACCTTGCATCTCCTTTCTATTCTAAGAAGACTGTATCATTGAAACTTTCTGGTTTGTGGATCAGCCTCTAAGAGGATTAACATTTATAATTGGCTTGCGGAAGGTTAGATCCCTCACGTAACTGACATTGGCGTTGAGATGGAAAGGAGCAAACGGGCAGTGCTGTGAGAGCCACAGGAGGAAGAGGATCATTTCTGTAGCATCATCCTTCTGACCACAGATACATATGGGAAACAACAGCAGCTCCACCGTGGATGATCTACAAGCTGTTGAGATCCACCACTGGTACAAGAAATTCATGACGGAGTGTCCTTCTGGACAGCTGACAGAGCATGAATTTAAGCAGTTCTTTGGGCTTCGAGGGCTGGATCCAGAGGCCAATAAGTACATTGAGCAGATGTTCCGCACGTTTGATATGAACAAGGTGAGTTCTCTGGCAAGGAATTAACTGTCTCATGCTGCTTAAAAGTGATCCAACTGCTGCACTTTTAGAGTCTTTGTCTTGCAAACATAAAGAACACAAATATTCTCTTGTAAACATTTTCTCTTTTAAACACTGGTGGGGAAAGTTGCCAAGGGATGCTTATGTAAAGTAGCTAAAGAACGGAGCAAATGAATGTGTACAAGTAATAACATAGATGACATAAACATAAGTACACCTGATTACCTAACTACCTCGTGCAAGTTTGTCTTTGAATTTTGAAAATTCCTTATTGCCAATTATTTGACTTGGCCTTTTTTAACTAGCAAAATGCTAATTTCATTATTCTTCTTACATGTTCTTATTACTCAAAAATATAGCTGTGTGAGGTCATAGAGACCACAGGAATCAGACACAATAGAAATCATTATAGCATTCACAGGAGAGTAATATCCAGGTATTTGGCAGCTGAAATTAACACTGCATGGGCAGACAACGTCTGGGGCTCTCCTTGGTGCTGGTAGGTGCAGCATGAAGCTGGAGTGAGGGGGTGGGCAGTGTTCCTCACTGTGCCAGGTGACTGCTGGTAGAAAACAGTAGCCCCCATAATCCCTTTAAGTGTGCAATGGCCCTCACTTTTGCCTGCTTTTTATCCATGTGTATTTCAGCCTATGCTTGCAGGCGTGTATTCTTAATGACAAAGAAATCTGGATTTATAGCATCCTGGGAAAATTCAGCTTTACTCTGTGCTCCAAGGTTCTGAAATGGAGTCAAGGAGAATCCATTAAAAGAGGCATGACAACCAGGTAGGAAATCACAGAGTTAGTCTTGAAGAAGGAAAGCTTAGGGATCAACAAAGAATGTTATTTTGGACATGTGAGACAGCATAAGGAGTTAAGGAATGCTTAGGAATATTATAAAATTCTTAAGCAGAGCAGCAGACAGGCTCCATTAGGGTAGCTGAGGTCTTGTGGTGGGTGTAATGACTATAACTAACTGTAGACCTCAAAGAATATCTTTTCTCATCCCAAAGTCCTCTGTGCCCAGGATGATAATAGTGATGAGCAGTTTTATAAGGTAAAGCAAAACCTTTACAGCTTTTGCACAAGTCTTTCTTTCACTTCACCTCTCTCCCTTCTTGGGATGTTCAAGGAATTAAAAATTTATTCAAGGATGTTGTGCATTCCAGAGTTCTCCTGTGAGCCCTGTGATATGCAGTAAACAATGTTATAAGAAGGTTCTCAAATTCAAATTTGGTCAGAAAAGCTATCATCTAAATAAAGTGATAGTGATCTCAGGAGGAATGAAGTAAAAGTGTGGTACTGGTGGCGGTGGACCTATATCAGTTAATCTTAGTCTTTTAACAGTTAGTCACTTAATCTAAGATTCTTTTATGAACAAGGGCAAGGAACAAGAGCAACCAGAGGAAAATCCACCCTGTCATAACACAGACACGATGGCTGGAATTGTCTGCCCTCTGGACCTTCAGATTTTGAAAACTTTAATGATGACAAAGAGGATAATTTTTCAGTATTCTTCTTTTATAAATTGCAATTGTAGCATTATAGAATGGTTTGTGTTGGAAGGGACCTTAAGGGTCATCTCATTCTCCCACCTCCCATGAGCAGGTACACCTGCCATTATCCCAGGTTGCTCCAAGCCCTGTCCAACCTGGTCTTGGACACTTCATGGGCCAGGGCCTCATCACCCCCTGACTAGAAACTCCTTCCAGCACCTCATCCCAGTCTCCCCTCCTGTAGATTTAATCCATTCCTCCTTGTCCTGTCATGGCCTGCCCGTGCAAAAAGCCGCTCTCCCCCACTATGATAGCCTGCTTCAGGCATTGCAAGGGGCACTGAGGTTTCCCTGGAGCCCTCTCCAGGCTGAAGAATGAATGTGACCAGCACAGCAGATGGACAGACAGAGCAGGGCCTCTGCGAGCCTGCGGGTGCACTGAGCAGGGCTGAAAACACGGTTCATGGTGAACACAGAAACTTTACTTCAACACCTCAGTCACGTCAGCGCAGCAGCGTGGGCAGGACAGAGAAGGCCCCAAGGCTACCTTTGGCCCAGCAGGAGCTGCTGTGATCCACTGTAGCCCTGGATCCTGCTGATCCTGCTGCTGCTCAGGCTTTTTTGTCCTTCCGAAACTGCAGGAACTCCTGCACCAGATTCCGGAATTGCACCAGGATCTGGTGTGGGAATGCCATGGGCAGTGACGTGCCCGAGGATGTCACTGCTGGTCTCTGGCTGTACTCAGGGGTCAAGTTGATGTGTTCCTCTGGTTTCTCTGGTTTCGGAGGCTGCTCAGGGGCCGAGGTGACAACTGGCTGCGGTGCTGGACCAGCTCTTTCTGCTGGGCTCAGGCCCGTCTGGAGCAGGATCCAGTTGTAGAAGTGCTGAGTGGAGGTGTAGATCCCGGGGTGCCTGGCTCTGTCACAGCCTCTTCCCCAGCTGTTCAGTCCCACCAGCCAGTAGTAGTCGGCTTCATTGTCCTTGCAGACGAGGGGACCCCCGCTGTCCCCCTGTGCCAGGAGAGATGGCTCAGGGATTGTGGGGTCTGCTGCCAGCCCCGGGGCTGGCTCCTCTCCCCCAGTCCCAGGGCTGGGTCCTCTTTCCCAGTTCCTGCCAGGTCTGCATTTCCAGCACATTCCCAGCACAGGTCGGGGGCTCTTCTGTCTCTGCACATGGGTCCCAGATGTGCAGAGGACAGATGTTCCAGGGTCACATCTACACTTTGGGTCTGCTGGGGCCACTGGATGGGATTTGTGGGCAGGAACAGGCCTTGGGGACAAGGGGACAAAGGACAGGGATCCGCAGGTGGGGAGGGGAGGGGTAGACAGGGGATAGGCTGGGCTGCGTGTGGGGGATGAGGGGGTCCCTGTGCTGCCAGGGGCTGAGAGACTCATCACACGCTCCTACCTGGCAGGTGTCGATGCCGCCGTGTGGATACCCAGCACACAGGTTGCGGGGGTGGATGGCCCCCGCATACCACCGGCTGCTGTTGCAGAGCTCCATGTCCATGAGGTGGACCTTGGACTCCTGCAGCACCATGCCTGTTCCCTGAGCTGTGGGCACAGAGGGGAATGAGCCCCCAGCAGCTCGGTACCCATCCCCTCCCCTTCCTGGGCCTGGCTGTGCCCCTTTCCCACGGAGCGATGTTGTCCAGCTGTGTCCCTGCTGGTGGCCTGGGGAAGGGGCCAGACCCATCTCTCCCGAGGCTTCACGGGGCCAGCAGGAATTGTTTGGGTGAGCAGGGACCTTACAGCTCATCCCGTTCCACGCCCCGTCTTGGCGGGGACTCCTTCCCCCAGCCCGGGCTGCCGCGAGCCCGGCCCCGCTGACGTCCTGCGGCCGGACTCTGTCTGTGCCCGGGCCGTGTCCCCGGGGTGCCCAGCTGGCCCTCGGAGCACACATGCTGCTGGGGAGCTCACCTCTGGCAAAGTTCCAGCCGGCGATGTAGCAGGATTTCAGCTCTGAGACCCTGAGCGAGGCGTCGGGCACGCAGCCCAGCTGGATGTAGTCGCTGCACTCCACGGGCTGGTCCAGCTCCAGTAGGGCGATGTCGTTCCTGGCCGTGGCAGCCACGTAGTGCTGGTGCACCAGGAGCCTCTGGATGCGTCTCACGGCAGCCTTGGGGCCTGGCTGGCTCAGATCCGTGGCCCCTATGATCACATCCCACATGGAGATGCCCCTGGGGAGCAGATGGACAGAGGGGTGACAGGGAACAGAGCCACGGGCTGCAGCAGCCCAGCATTTCCCAGCCCTCTGCTTCCCCAGGCGGACAGGGAAGTGGCCCGTGGTGCTGTGAGCTGGGCACCTGCCCGTGCTCTGGGGACATCTCTGTCCCTGCTGTCCCTTACCCGGCCCTGGCGAAGCAGTGTGCGACCGTGAGCACCCACTGGGAGCTGAGGAGGACACCGGAGCACATGTGCCACGTGCCATTCTCCCAGGTGGCCTGGATGCTGACGATGCCGGGCCAGGCTCCTGGCTGGACACTGGTGCCACCCACACGGGACGTGCCAGCAGCAGAAGTCACAGAGCTGTGGTCAGAGGCCATGGGCCGGAGTCTGCAGGTCCTTCTGTAACACAAAGCCATCACTGTTCTGCTTGGTGGCTGCTGCTGCTTGGGCTGAAAGTCCCCTGTCGTCCCTTCCTGCCCAGTGTTGAGTGGCAGGAAGACTCGGGACCCCTGAGGGGCACATCTGCCCCCCCATGCTACTGCAGCCCCCCAGACAGATTGTGCCAGTAGCTGGGCACTGGTCAAGGACTAAGGATCCTCCTCCAGGGACTGAGGCTGGAACACTGTGGTGTGGGTGTGGGGAACATGTGGGGCTCCAACAGGGAACCCCCTAAATGGGACCACTGACCTGCAGGTGTCCCAGTTGCCCCACATGGGCCTGGCCAGGGCCAGCAGGATGAGCAGCCACAGAAGAGCCATCGGTGCCAGAGCAGGTGGCAGAGCCTGGGCAGAGGTGTCACCTCCAGTGCGGCCACCGCCACAGCAGCCACAGCCTTCGTGGTGCTCACAGTGCCCGGGCCAGGGCCGCTGTCACAGAGGGGCTGGTTCTGGGTGCTGGGCATGGCAGGGAGGGGCAGCACAGAGTCATAGAGACGTGGAATGGTCTGGGTGGAAGGGACTTTAATGACCACCCAGTGCCACCCCTGCCATGGGCAGGGACACCTTCCACTATTCCAGGGTGCTCCAAGGCCTGTCCAGCCTGGCCTTGGGCACTGCCAGGGATCCAGGGGCAGCCCCAGCTGCTCTGTGCACTGCCCGCACTCACAGTCAGAAATTCCCTCCTAACACCTCATCTAAATCTGCCCACTTTCAGCTTAAGGCCATTTTTCTTGTGTCCTATCAGTACACGCTCTTGTCCAAAGTACCCCTCCAGCCTTTTTCTAAGCCCCCTTTAAATACTGGAAGAGGCACCAAAGTCTCCCTGGAGCCTTCTGCTCTCCAAGCTGACCAGCCATAACTCTCTCAGCCTGTCAACCCTTCTTCCCACCCTGAATATTTTAAACGTGGTGATCCTTGCTGCGAAACAGCAGTGCTCTGCTAGTTCACCTACATTCACCTTTTACATATGTTTATTTGCATCCATTTCAGAAAGGCAACTGGCTTTGATTAAATACCTTGAGAAATGGAAGTTTCTTTTTTTTTTTGCTCTATTATTTCTTGAAGAATCATTGTTATTCAGAATTTTTGACCTAGATAGGTGTTTTATTTGTAGTTTGTGTTTAACAGCTTCACATTTCGGTCAGCTTTAAATCTAGGGCCGACGAACCTTTACTAACTGGCATTTTTTCTTGCCGAAGAAACAAGAGCTTTTTGACTTTCTTTGTAGAGTCAAGAAATGAAATATTAAAAACCTAAATACTGAACATTTTTTTCTGTGATCAAATCACACTCTATGTATTTTACAAATATTCCCAGTCACATTATGTTCAACAGAATGGAGAAGTGATCTATGGCTTAGTGGAATAGCACAGTTTCCCACAAAGGCAGAGTAGACTAGTACAGAAAACCTGCAGCCCATGTGCTGGGCTCAATGTTCTTTCCCAGAAAGCCAAAGGCAGTCAGCTTTGGTGTACAGAGAGGGCTTTGTTCATGCTGACCAGGTTCCCTCCCTGCAGGTGGTGTGCAGAGGGGAGCCTCTATGTACTAGATCATAATTTCAGGAATCAAGGTATTTAGTGGCTAGAGAAATAACATGTGTCTGTGCACTAAAGATTTTTCCCAAGTCAAAGTCTCTGTGCCACTTGTTGACCTTTCTCTTCCAGCTGTGAATCTAAAGAGCAATAAGGTGAAACAACTCCAGTGCATTAACTCCCTCAGTTTACTCCTGTCACAATTTGGTTTTCCTTTTTTCTTACAGGATGGATATATTGATTTCATGGAATACGTGGCTGCCCTCAGCCTCGTTCTCCGAGGGAAGATGGAGCAGAAACTGCGGTGGTATTTCAAGCTCTATGATGTAGATGGCAATGGCTGCATTGATCGACATGAACTGCTCAACATCATCAAGGTGAATCTCCAGGGGTCTGTGTTCTTGCCTCTTTCCTTAAAGACAAATCACACAAGTAAGAACTTTGCTGTTTCCCATATGGATGATCATGGATGAGACCTTTAAAAGCATTCCTTCTCTAAGCAGAATTCCCCACCACCGTATATTTGCAATAAGCAGACTTAGACTCTTTATCACCACAGCTTATGTTACAGCATAGCTAACCATAAAATTGTTTTAGCTGCCTGTGACCTAAATTGCACTTTCCAAGGTTTCAGTCCATGTAACTGTCAGTTGCTATCTCTGCAATGTGTCCTTCATATGTCCTTTTCCCCATGAGAAGTTGAAGAGCTACTCCCAGTTTGCTTTTTGGAATCAGCTCCTAAATATCAACATAATAAAACATTTCTGACTCTGGCGAATAGCCTGAAGAAAAAGGATTGAGAATTGAAAGGATTGTATGCAAATAGCTATTGTGGATGGGGTTGGGATTACAGGCATAAAGATCGCTATAAATATCTCATAATTAATTGTGCTGCAAATTAAGATTATTTTGCAGATAATAGGAAATTACCAAGGTAATTGCAGGAAAGATTCAATGACCCTCAATAAATAACATTTCTGAATATGAAATGTTATAAAATTGATTTGATAAAGCAATAATAAGATGCTAATAATGCCTTCTCATCTGTATAAGAATTTTAGAGCTGGGTATCAAAGAGACCTGACCAATACCTGTAGTAACATACTGCCTCCTACTAGTAGCTTTAAATAAAATACTCAGACATTGCAGTGAAGCAACAGATAGCAATAGTTAACACAGAGCTCTTGAGAAACAAATCCTGTGGGCAACAACTGGTGGCAAGAAATTTATTGTCCTTTGTCTTTTTTGGGTGTAGTTCAGTGTCTTTTTTGGTAACCTTAGGAAATTGCTGAGGTGATATAAGTTTCAGTAAAATAGCATTTGAAAAAGAATTAATGACATGACCAAATATCAAAGAGTAAAAACTAGAAAATGAATAGTCTTAGAATCAGTATAAAGGCGCTGAAATCACATATTTCATGGACATCCTTAAACAAAGGAAATAATTAGCATTGAAAGAAAAGAGAACCCTGCACTATGTAGTTATGAATAAGAAGAATTTTAGCAAACAGAAGTGGAAATGGCTTAAAGTTTCTCAAGATGAAAATGAATTTCTAGTGAGCTTTAGGGAGAAGCCAGACACACAGGAAGAAGAATATAGATGGAAATTGTGAAAGTAAGAATAGAAATAAATTACCACAGCATATAACAAAGGAATTTCATAATGTCAATTGTGGAAGGTGTTTGACATTGTTTCTGAGGCTTGGTGTACCATAGGGTCACAAAGTGGGACAAAGTGGATCAATTAGGTGGATTCTGATTCCGCCATTTCTGCAGCACCTAATCTGTACCTAAGGAGAATTAGGCCAGTCCTCTGGGTTTTGCTGCTCATTGTGTGCTCCAGAGCCATGCTCCCTTTGCACCCTTCAGTGCCATCCATAAGGCCTGATGATTTGTGCTTTGTTTTCCTGTGGTACTGGTTCATTTGTATGGGGAAGGTACCCTGCATGACTGTCTTATCCTGAATCAATGCTGACATGTGGAATCAGTCTGAGAGTCGTCAGGCAGCTGCTTACTCTTGCTCTTTTATTTTAGGCTATTCGGGCTATTAATGGTGGTGACCATGAAACTAGTGCAGAAGAGTTCACCAACCGAGTCTTCGACAGGATTGATGTGAATGGCGATGGTAAGGTTCCTGCCTTTGTCATCCAGCTCAGACAGTCTCTTCTACAGAGTAACATCCGATTTTTAGTTTCTTGGTTGAACTTTAGGCCTCTTCACTTCATATTTTATTTCTATTTGCATTCTCAGCCAGTAATGCGTTCTCCACGGACCAAAAAGGGTTTTTCGCCAGGCGTTATACATAATAATAAGTGTGACAGGATTTGTTTCCTGTACTGGTCTCAGCTTTGTCCTGTCCACATGAGTTTCATAATGGGGTTTTGGAGTGGTGTTTTGTTTTCCTTTTTGTATGTTGCTGTGTAGCTCATGCCAGTTAGAAGTGGGAAATATTATGAAATGGCCCCAGCTGCTCCTAAGTACTTCAGTATGGAAAGGAAGAACTGCAATTTAATGTTGAAATTTAGAGTTTCTTCACTGGGTCTGCTGCAGGCAGTACAGCAAGAACATGAAGTGCTCAGTCAAAGGTTGGTCAAGTGTCACTGTGGTCCCTGTATGTCCCCGAGAGGTATCTCTTTCTTTGCTACTTCAGGTGCTCATTACTTCCTGACAGGCTCTTTTGTTATTCCAGAATAACTCTGCTGAGCAGATTCCCTGTACACAAGGGCTTTTTGGCCTAGGACATAAAAATTCGTTTCTGTCTGTCACAGCCTCCTTCTGTTAGTTCCTTTATCCTTGAAAACCAGCAAGTATAGGGCAGGTTAGTATTACAACAGGTTGAGCCAAAAAGAATGCCATGATTCCACTCCTTAGCTACCCGCTTCTATTGTTCTTTCTTATGTACCTCTTCCCTTGTGTGGGAAAAAAAAGGAAGCAGGCTTTGTCTGGGTACTGGGGATGTTTCATAAAAGCTTAAGAAGACTCTCTGAGGTCTTTAGGACAGTGCCTTAGAATAGTCCCTATACAGTAAGTGGTCTCTAAAGTTAGATTACTGTACTCCTTTTCTTGTCAGATGTGGATTCTGATGCCCTTTATTTGTGTTTGACACAGGTGAACTTTCTCTGGATGAATTTGTGGAGGGAGCAAGGAAGGATGAGGAGTTCATGGAGGTTATGATGAAAAGTTTGGACCTGTCACATATTGTGGCCATGATAAACAATCGTCGGCATAGTGTATAAAACAAGCTGGGAGAAAATGCTGTGCCAATAGACAGAAGGGTGTCACAAGGAAGGAGAGACAGCATTTTTCAAAACAAAATTTCCATAAACATGAATATGGAAGTAGGAACAGAAAGACACTGCCATATTTGTGTATCTGAGTGCATGTTCCTGTACAAATACTGAAGCTTAGCCACATAAATGCAAGACAGGTTCAGAAAAACTGAATCTGGGTGGCAGTATTTGACTTGTCTTTCTAAAATTTAAAGGCCAAATTTCAGGACACAAATTTCCTTTTTATTCTGTGTCCCAGATTATCAGTTTGAAATGGACTAAAAGTAACGCCAAGTTTGTGAAGAGCACTAGCAGAACTGGGTGGTGGAGTGTGGAGGAAATATTCTGACATAGAAAAGAAGAATTTCAAGCTGTTATTAGTGTAGAGAACGAACAAAAGAATGTAACTTGCACTGTTCTTGTCATGGTATTGGTTCATAAACACCAGCATGGTTTACCGGCATGGTCCATACCACACATGCTTGGATTTGGTAGTCTCTACAGAAGCAGCTTTAGTCATAAGACCACAAGAACTGAAAGAAAAACCAGTCTGGCAGTGACAAATCTGTCCTCAGCTGCAGCTGTTTGAGCTTTCTGTGATCAAAGAACTCTAGCAAACAAGTCAACTGTTTGGAGCAGCTTCTGTAACCAGAGAAAACATGCTACTCAGTTTCCCAAAGTAGAAGAATTACTTGAGAGATCAAATCTTTTATATACTCATGGTCCTACTTATTCTCCTCTCTTACAACTGAGTCACTGGGAATGTTCAAGGCCACACTGAACAAGGCTTAGAGTAACCTGATCTAGCCCCATGGCATGGGGCTGAAGCAAGATGATCTTTGAAGTCTCTTCCTACCCAAACCATTCAGTGACTCTATAAATGAAGTATTTGAAGATGATCTTAATATTTTTGCCTCACACATCCTTTATTGGTCTTTCTTCTTGTTCTTGAGGGGACAATCTAATTGAAAGAAACAACTCACCAAGGTCACTTGTGAATTGCGCTGTTAATGTGAAGGCTGGATGAAGCTGATAGTCTAGATCAGTGCTGCCATAAATGACTCTGATTTCATACACGATGGGAAGAGTGATGCAGCATGGATAGAAGCTCAGCAAACTGTGTCTTGTTCACTGTTCATTAGATAAGGTCACGATCAGAAGCTCCTTTGAATCTGGGAAGAGAACCAGAAGGAAAGAAGAATGCAGGAAATGTTCAATGGAGTGCCTATGCCACAGCTGGCATGTTTTTCCTGTGCAGGAGGAAGAATGTGCAGAACTGTAGGAAAACTTTAGATTGGACTTATTCTTGCTTATATTTAGGCTTCTGTGATGTTCATATGTGTATTGGTTTGCACGGCAAGGTTGTGGTAGCAGGGAGGCTACAGGAATGGCTTCTTCTTTGAGAAGCTGATGGAAGCTTCCCCATGTCTGGCAGAGACAATACCAGCCAGCTCCAGGATGCCACCGGCCAAGCCTGAGACCTTCAGCCATGGTAGTAACATGTCTGGGATAACATATTTAAGAAGAAAAAGTTATTGGGCAGAAGTAATTGCAGCCAGAGAAGTGAGGACTGAGAATATGTGAGAGAAACAGCTCTGCAGACATCAAAGTCAGCTAAGAAGGAGAGGGAGGAGGCGTTCCAGGTACTGGAACTGAGATTTTCCTGCAGCCCATGATGCAGGCCATAGTGAAGCAGATTGTCCTCTGGAGCACATGGAGGTCTGCAGGAGGGAAGCACAAATCTACCTGCAGCCTGTGGAAGAGCCCCGTGTTGGACCAGATCCTGGAAGGACCTGTGGGTCTGTGGAAAGAAGAGCAGGTTTCCTGGTAGGACTTGTGACCTCACAGGGGACTCACTTTAAAGCAGTTCCTGAAGGACTGACCCCAGGGAAGGTACCTCACACTGGAGCAGCTCGTGAAGAACCACAGCCCATGAGAAGGGTTGGAGAAATTAATGGAGAAATTATTGGAAAAATTAATGGAGAACTGCCTCCTGTAGGAGGGATCTCATGCTGCAGCAGCACAAGGACTCCTCTTCCTGAGGGGGAGGCAGTGGCATGAACTGACTGTAACTTCTGTTCTCATCTTCTTGCACTGCTGGTGGGGAGGAGGGAGAGGATGGGGAATAAAGTTAATTCTGAGAAGGAGAAAGGGATGGGGGAAAGGTGTTTTAAAGACTTGTTTTACTTCTTATTACCCTACTCTGATTTTTATTGGTAAAAATTAATTTCTCCCTCTTTTCTCTCTGATGTCTCCCTGTCCTTATCTCAGCTCATGAGCTTTTTTATATTTTATCCAGCTGAGGAGGGAAGTGACTGATAGAGAGGCTCTGGTGGCCACCTGCCATCCATCCAGGGTCCACCCACCACAGTAGCATTCTGAACAAAGTGTCTGGGCTTTCACTGAAGGGAAGATTTAATGGGGGAGATTTAGTAAGTAAC
This sequence comes from Motacilla alba alba, assembly GCF_015832195.1. NCBI lineage: Eukaryota > Metazoa > Chordata > Aves > Passeriformes > Motacillidae > Motacilla > Motacilla alba. The sequence continues at coordinate 89,590 of NC_052031.1, read as the reverse complement.
TGGAGTGTGAAAGAGTGAGTTATCATGATTAGAGTAGCTACCAACAGTTTTCTAGGCAGGCTCATGCTTCAGGCCCTACAGGCACATGCATGTCTTCAGTCTTAGAGCTCCTGCAAGGAATCACAACCTTGTGGGTGGAGAACTGTCATGTGAAAAGGGAAGATTTCCTTGACCCTAAGTATTTAATTTGCCTGTCAGTGCCCCAGGAAAGCTGAGACCCTTGTGCCTGACCAGTTTGTCAGTGTCCTGCTACAGGGACACTTTGCTGAGCAGTCCTGCTGGATTGGAGGGAAGTTTGACTGACATTCAGGGAAATAGGCCAAGAGCATAAGGGAGACCCCTCAGCAGGTCTTCCCACTTTATGAATCCTCAGTAGGACTTCCTGTTTGAATATGTTACCTGCTGATGGCAACTGCTAGCATGCATGAAGGAGTCACACTTTGGAATTTTAGGGAACAGTTTATGGAACCATACTCTTCATAAATATAAAATTGTGACAGGTTAAGGTTCAGGGATTGTTGGTGATGGTATCTGTTAGTGATAGTATTTGACTGCAAAAACTTATTCAAAGCAATATACAGACAAGCTGTAGTTCCCAATAAAAATATACAGCAGGCAGAGTGCATTTCTAACCCAACAGGTATTCCTATGGGGGAGAAGACAGGTTCAGCCCATTGACTGATCCCAGCAGTAATGATGGAGCCTTCACTTTTTCTCCATTCTTGGCTGAGTTTTATACTATTTCTTTACATTTAGGTGAAGCTTGAGTGACTCTACTCATGCATATATTTGCTACTGATTGGTGTAAAATCCTCTCACTTCACTTTCAAAGATACAGTCAAAAAAATGTATAGGGCTCATGCCCCGTGAGAGGTTGTTGTAACTTGGAGGCAGGTAACTTTGGGATGGAGCTGTGCATTAATATTACAATTAGGCTATAATGAACCACGTTCATCTGAGGAAAGTAATTTTGCCACGTTGCTGGCTTGGCAGCAAGACATCTCCTCTCTCACAGCTGCTATGCAGTTAATCAGCTTCAAAGTACCATCAAGTTGTTGCCATAGATTTTGGCAGAGCCTGGTTGTGGTGTCTCTATTCCACTCCACCCTCCCTTAGCAGGTGCTTATTGTTGTATGAGGAATCATCGTGGAGCATGCCAACCCAGTTCCATCCTGGGAACAGCACCTGTATTTTACCCTACAATTTCTGTCCCACTATAATTCCTGTTAGGATATAAATGTAACTTCTCAGTTTCCTCTGATTTTATCCCCAGTCATCTTTCCATACAAACATTGCTCCACTCTCCAGAGGATTATTGTGAGCAGATGTGAGCTCTGCTGTCCCTTTGGACTGAGACAGATGTTTTTTCCCCAAGTTCCTTTTGAACCTGCCCCGCACCTGTTACAAGTCCTCAGTGTCCTGCAGTTTTGTGGGTCACATGTAAAACAGTACAACTGGCTGGCATGCTCTGCTCATGAGAGGAGACAAGAGAAGAATCCCTCTGCTCACACCAGACCTGCAGCTGCCAAACCTCACCACAGCACCTGAGGAGCCCCCAGGGACTGATGGCACAGAAGAGAGGTGATGGAGGACAGCAGAGCAGGCAGCCTGCCCTCCATCTGGGTGTGAAGAAGGCAGGGCTGGGAACTGTCAGCAACATCCCACCAGGTCTGGCTCATGGTGCCACCCTGAGGGTTTCCCCTGCCTTGGGGCAGTCCCAGGTGCTGCAGCTCACTTGACAGAGACTCACTGTCTATACTGTGCTTGGCTGCACTGGAGAGGATGAAGCACAGGACAGCAAAGGTTGCCTTCACATCCCCTGACTGCAGATGGGAGGGAGGGTGAGCCTTGGGAAGGCATCTGCAGACTCACGGCTGCCCCTCTCTGGAGCATGGCTCCATCGGGGGATCGTGGCAAGGACAGCAGTGCTCACCTAACTTTGCACCTGAGGTCAGCTTCAGGATCTTGTCATACTGTGGGAGAGCAGAGCTTCACAGTAAAGACCAGCTGACACACTCACTACCAGTGTTAACACTAACAATTCTTACCCAAATATTAATACTAATAACACTTACTTTGCATACTATTAATGCTAGTGGAGGCTGGTCGTGTTCTTAATGCTGAGGCTTGCATGAAGAACACAGAATTAATTAAGGTTTCTGATTATGCTATTATGGTTTTGAAATACTTGGCCTCCACTGCAATAGCCCCCCACTTACCTCGATGGCCTCCCCCAGCAGGTCCCGCAGCACCTCGATGCAGATCAGCTTAAGCTTCACGGATCTGATAAACAGAGTTCACTCTTTAATATTTTTTAAAGTTTAATAAAGGATAAAAGGACAAAATAATCCAGTACTGGGGTGCTTTTGGCAAACAGCCAAAGAGCACAGAGGTAGCTTAAAATCATGTTCACTACATAGGTTACATTGCTAGGGTTACATGCATGTTCACTCGCCTATACATGATTCAAACATTCCTTTGAGTTTTTGATGTTCCAGGAACTCTCTTGTTTGGTTTTAACCTCTGACTTGTCTGCAGAACATTCTGTAAATTAGGTCTACATATTTTATTTCTTCCTGTAGTTTTATCCTGTTGCTTCACACTCCCTGATAATGCCCATAGGAGTTGATAAATCCCTCATGGATGCTTAAGCTCTGTTTTTGTCACTGTTATCTTATCACTTGGTAGGGCCAGTCTGCAGATATAAGAAAGAGAATTGCTTTGCACCATTCTCAGAGTTAGTTACATAGAAGTATTTTAGTTTCTATTTTAACATTTTGCTAAGGTGTATGATATATTTATCACACTACTATTCACATGAAATATACAATGCGTACATGAACTGGCATATTATACTATACAAAGCAGTTAAAAGTAAGTATAGGTTGTACCATATCAAAATACTTGTGATGCTAAAAGCCAATCTATGAATGTGAAAGCCAGTATTGTTTTATCATCTATAACATCCGACGACTGTGGGGGAAAACGAGGGTGAGCAGCGGGCCCGCAGCAGGCGGAGGGCGGGCAGGGGGACGCGGGCACTTAACTATTTTGGTCAGGGTGCTGGTCTCGGCCAGTCGGGGCAGGCCAAGTCCCCGCAGAAGCGGAAGCACTGCGGGGGAAGAGGCGCCCAGGGGTCGCAGCGGGCTCTGCACGCCCTCCCCGCTGCCCGCTGCCGAGCCCCCTCCTCAGCATGTCGCCGCCGCTCCCTGGCTCGCGCCGCTGTCGCGGGCGACCCGGAACCACTCCCGGGCTGCGCCCCTCCCCGCCGCCTGTCCCGAGTGCCGATGGGGCGCTCCGGTAGGGGCTCTGCGGCGGTCTTTTCGCCGGGACCTGGGCACGGGAGAGGGCCGGAAAAGGGGACGGGGGCTCTCGGGGGCGCGACCAAGAGCGCCCGCGGGTCCTTCGAGCAGCCCGGGCTCCGCCCCACGCTCCCGCAGCCGCAGCCTCACAGCTCCCAAGCCGGCCAATCCGGGCCCGCCTTCCTCCGCCCTGTCCAATCACAACCGCCCTGTCAATCCGGGCGCGGTCCCGCCAATTTCAGCCCGCCCACACGCGGCCGGGCCCCTCAGCCCGCCACCGCCGCTTTGGGAGCCGGCGGAGCTGTGTCCTCGCCGCCGCAGCCTCGGCAGGCGCTTTTGGGGCCGGGAAGGGCGGGCCAGAGCTTCCAGTTCAGGTCCTGGCCATGATTTCTTCCAGGGAAACGGGCAGACGGCGGGGAGCAGGCGAACTCGGCCCTTGCCATGGCGGCGGCGGGAGCAGCGCTTGAGGGGACCGCGGGGGGTCGCGGAGCCGAGCGCGGCGGGAATGGGCGGGCTGGGATTGGTGGGGCCGGCGCTGCCTCGGGTTGTGATTGGCTGGCTGGCCCGGCCCTGGGGCATAAATGCCGTGCGTCGTGGCGGCTTAGACGTCAGTTCGGCGGTGAAGCTGGGAGCGACAGGAGCTGCGGATGCGCGATGCGGGGAGCGCCGCTGCGCCGGGACGGGACCCCCGCGGCAGCTGATCCGGGGAGCGCCGGTGAGCACGCACGCGAGGCCTGCGGCAGCGTCTGGGGGCCGGCGGTGCCCAGTTCCTTTCCGCCGCGCCCTGCGTGGCTCGGGTAGCCGGCGGCTGGTGTGGGGCTTGGTGTGGCGCAGGGGGGTACCGGCTGCTGTTACTGGGGGCCGGAAAGTAACCGTTTCGTGGTTTCTGGATTTAAAGTAATGTATACCGGGAATAAAGCTGACTTTGCATTTTTATTGTTTTATTTTGTTTTTATTTGTAATCATAATGATTCCTTAATTGCGTTTTTTTATTATTTTGTTCTTTTCGTTACATTTTTTTGCTTGCTTTTGTTTTCTTGCTGGATATCTGACGTTAATTCAGTAAGGCTTGTGGGACTGGGGCTGAAACACCAGTTGTGGGATCACTGGGGACATAAAGCCCCAGGGTGTGGAATAAAGACTTTGGCACGAGTAAGGCCCAAAACAATGCAGAGCGGTGGAAATGCTGGGGCTAGATAAATGCCATGGGAGAAGGGCACGGAGCTGCAGCGCCGGGCCTGCAGGACATGCCTGAGGCTTCCCTGCTCCGTGGTATCAAACAGCGGAAGAGGGTGTGAGGGCTCAGAGGGTTCCAGGGCCCAAGAACCGAGGGCACCTTTTGGGATGGGGGAATGGGAGCCCGGTGGTTACTCCCAGCCCCTGGCGTTGCCTGGGGGAGGTGAGGGGGCCTTTGGGCAGGTGCTGGGCTGAGACCCCAGGCGAGGGGGGAGGTAGATGTTGGGCTTCAGGCCTCGAGTGTCCCCGAAGTTGGGATCCCATAGGGTGGGTGGGACAGCTCTGGAGTCATTGAAATGATGGCAGTAACTGACTTGTAACCTTATCAACAGCCCCAAGCTGCAGTGAGATGCAGAAGAAGCTTTTAGCTGCAGGCAGTAGGAAGCTGAGGAGCTGGAGCTGAGGCAGAAGAGCTGGAGGAGACAAATATGGTAGGGTTTGGGATAAAACTCCTATGGGGTGGGGATAGGGACTGTGGAGCTGGGAGGTGAACTGCATGGTCAGAGCTCAGTTGCTGTAAGGGCTGCGATAGGGACTATGGAGTTGTTACTGCAGGGAGGATAGTCATATTGGGGCTGGAATATGGCCTCAAGAGCTGAGCTCAAACAACACAGAGCTAGAGCTAAAACAAAGATCCCTACCAGAGAAGCACAAGTATCATTATGTGCCACTGCAGCGAAGATGTTGAGCAGGAGGTGAAACAGAAGAGCTAGCAGTAAAATAAAGCTTGTGGGACTGGAGCTGAAATCACTGGGGCCAGGGTGGGAAATGCAGTGATGCAGCATCAATCATTGCCCAAAGGGATACACGCTGTAGACCTGGAGAGCGATCATAGAATAGGACACAAAATGACTAGTCAGAAACAAAACGAGTGCTAAAATGGAGTAAGACTCTTGTTTCCAGATGGGGAGGTAAAAACTCACAACTGCAGCCAAAGAAAAATGCTATTGTCTCAACATGGCAGCAGCTTCACGTCGAAGACCTGGAGAATGGTGCAGCTGCAGCTGGAAGAACAGAGCTGGCGGTGAAATAAAGCTTGTGGGTCAAGAGCTGAAGGAGCTGAAATCACTGGGGCTCAAGCTGTCATCATTGCGTGTCCGGGATCAGGGCTGAACACGCCATAGGAGCCATAGGGCTGGCACACAGACAGTAGTGCTCTTGCGCCAAAATCACTGTGGGCCTGGGACGCGCATGCTGGGGCAGGCTACTGTGACTGAAGCTAGAACAGGACGTGTGGAGGGCAAAAGGGGGCTGCAACACTGCGCCTGAAATCCCCGGCGATGGCAGGATCCTGCCTGGCTCTGTGATAGCACTTCTAGGGATGGAGCCGTAATCAATGTGGGGCTGGGATGGTAGTTGGCAATGCAAAAGAATCTGTAGTCCTGAGAACAGGGCTGTGGCCTTCAAAGCAAAGTGATGCAGGGCCAGGGCACAGTCACTGGGGATTCTTGGGCAGGAGCTGGACTCACCATTGGGCTGGGATATTGACGGTGGGCTGGGCTTAGAGAGCCTCGGGCGGGAGCTGAAGTGCTGCAGGGCAGGAGCCAAGAGCAAGATGCTGCCCTTTGAAGCTGGAGAATGGTGCAGCTGCAGCTGGAAGAACAGAGCTGGTGGTGAAATAAAGCTTGTGGGTCAAGAGCTGAAGGAGCTGAAATCACTGGGGCTCAAGCTGTCATCATTGCGTGTCCGGGATCGGGGATGAACACGCCAAAGGAGCCATAGGGCTGGCACACAGACAGTAGTGCTCTTGCGCCAAAATCACTGTGGGCCTGGGCCACGCATGCTGGGGCAGGCTACTGTGACTGAAGCTAGAACAGGACATGTGGAGGGCAAAAGGGGGCTGCAGCATTGCGCCTGAAATCCCCGGCGATGGCAGGATCCTGCCTGGCTCTGTGATAGCACTTCTAGGGATGGAGCCGTAATCACTGTGTGGCTGGGATTGTGGTATAAAATGGAAAAGAAATTGTAGACCTGAGAACAGGGCAGTGGGCTTCGAAGCAAAGTGATGAAGGGGCTGGTACAGTGACTGGGGATTTTTGCCTGGCAGCTGAAATGATGGTGGGGTTGGCACATTGATGGTGGGCTGGGCTCAGAGAGCCTCGGGCGGGAGCTGAAGTGCTGCAGGGCAGGAGCCAAGAGCAAGATGCTGCCCTTTGAAGCTGGAGAATGGTGCAGCTGCAGCTGGAAGAACAGAGCTGGCGGTGAAATAAAGCTTGTGGGTCAAGAGCTGAAAGAGCTGAAATCACTGGGGCTCAAGCTGTCATCATTGCGTGTCCGGGATCGGGGCTGAACACGCCAAAGGAGCCATAGGGCTGGCACACAGCACACAGTAGTGCTCTTGCGCCAAAATCACTGTGGGCCTGGGACGCGCATGCTGGGGCAGGCTACTGTGACTGAAGCTAGAACAGGACGTGTGGAGGGCAAAAGGGGGCTGCAGCATTGCGCCTGAAATCCCCGGCGATGGCAGGATCCTGCCTGGCTCTGTGATAGCACTTCTAGGGATGGAGCCGTAATCAATGTGGGGCTGGGATGGTAGTTGGCAATGCAAAAGAATCTGTAGTCCTGAGAACAGGGCTGTGGCCTTCAAAGCAAAGTGATGCAGGGCCAGGGCACAGTCACTGGGGATTCTTGGGCAGGAGCTGGACTCACCATTGGGCTGGGATATTGACGGTGGGCTGGGCTTAGAGAGCCTCGGGCGGGAGCTGAAGTGCTGAAGGGCAGGAGCCAAGAGCAAGATGCTGCCCATTGAAGCTGGAGAATGGTGCAGCTGCAGCTGGAAGAACAGAGCTGGCGGTGAAATAAAGCTTGTGGGTCAAGAGCTGAAAGAGCTGAAATCACTGGGGCTCAAGCTGTCATCATTGCGTGTCCGGGATCGGGGCTCAACACGCCAAAGGAGCCATAGGGCTGGCACACAGCACACAGTAGTGCTCTTGCGCCAAAATCACTGTGGGCCTGGGACGTGCATGCTGGGGCAGGCTACAGTGACTGAAGCTAGAACAGGACGTGTGGAGGGCAAAAGGGGGCTGCAGCATTGCGCCTGAAATCCCCGGCGATGGCAGGATCCTGCCTGGCTCTGTGATAGCACTTCTAGGGATGGAGCCGTAATCACTGTGTGGCTGGGATTGTGGTATAAAATGGAAAAGAAATTGTAGTCCTGAGAACAGGGCTGTGGGCTTCAAAGCAAAGTGATGAGTGGGCTGGTACAGTGACTGGGGATTTTTGCGTGGCAGCTGAAATGATGGTGGGGCTGGCACATTGATGCTGGGCTGGGCTCAGAGAGCCTCGGGCGGGAGCTGAAGTGCTGCAGCGTAGGAGCCAAGAGCAAGATGCTGCCCTTTGAAGCTGGAGAATGGTGCAGCTGCAGCTGGAAGAACAGAGCTGGCGGTGAAATAAAGCTTGTGGGTCAAGAGCTGAAAGAGCTGAAATCACTGGGGGCTCAAGCTGTCATCATTGCGTGTCCGGGATCGGGGCTGAACACGCCATAGGAGCCATAGGGCTGGCACACAGACAGTAGTGCTCTTGCGCCAAAATCACTGTGGGCCTGGGACACGCATGCTGGGGCAGGCTAGTGTGACTGAAGCTAGAACAGGACGTGTGGAGGGCAACAGGGAGCTGCAGCATTGCGCCTGAAATCCCCGGGGATGGCAGGATCCTGCCTGGCTCTGTGATAGCACTTCTAGGGATTGAGCCGTAATCACTGTGGGGCTGGGATTGTGGTATAAAATGGAAGAGAAATTGTAGACCTGAGAAGAGCGCAGTGGGCTTCAAAGCAAAGTGATGAAGGGACTGGTACAGTGACTGGGGATTTTTGCGTGGCAGCTGAAATCATGGTGGGGTTGGCACACTGTTGGTGGGCTGGGCTCAGAGAGCCTCGGGCGGGAGCTGAAGTGCTGCAGGGCAGGAGCCAAGAGCAAGATGCTGCCCTTTGAAGCTGGAGAATGGTGCAGCTGCAGCTGGAAGAACAGAGCTGGCGGTGAAATAAAGCTTGTGGGTCAAGAGCTGAAAGAGCTGAAATCACTGGGGCTCAAGCTGTCATCATTGCGTGTCCGGGATCGGGGCTGAACACGCCAAAGGAGCCATAGGGCTGGCACACAGACAGTAGTGCTCTTGCGCCAAAATCACTGTGGGCCTGGGACATGCATGCTGGGGCAGGCTAGTGTGACTGAAGCTAGAACAGGACGTGTGGAGGGCAAAGGGGGCTGCAGCATTGCGCCTGAAATCCCCGGCGATGGCAGGACCCTGCCTGGCTCTGCGATAGCACTTCTAGGGATGGAGCCGTAATCACTGTGGGGCTGGGATTGTGGTATAAAATGGAAAAGAAATTGTAGACCTGAGAACAGGGCAGTGGGCTTCAAAGCAAAGTGATGAAGGGGCTGCTACAGTGACTGGGGATTTTTGCGTGGCAGCTGAAATGATGGTGGGGTTGGCACATTGATGGTGGGCTGGGCTCAGAGAGCCTCGGGCGGGAGCTGAAGTGCTGCAGGGCAGGAGCCAAGAGCAAGATGCTGCCCTTTGAAGCTGGAGAATGGTGCAGCTGCAGCTGGAAGAACAGAGCTGGCGGTGAAATAAAGCTTGTGGGTCAAGAGCTGAAAGAGCTGAAATCACTGGGGCTCAAGCTGTCATCATTGCGTGTCCGGGATCGGGGCTGAACACGCCATAGGAGCCATAGGGCTGGCACACAGACAGTAGTGCTCTTGCGCCAAAATCACTGTGGCCTGGGACATGCATGCTGGGGCAGGCTACTGTGACTGAAGCTAGAACAGGACGAGTGGAGGGCAAAAGGGGGCTGCAGCATTGCGCCTGAAATCCCCGGGGATGGCAGGATCCTGCTGGCTCTGTGATAGCACTTCTAGGGATGGAGCCGTAATCACTGTGGGGCTGGGATTGTGGTATAAAATGGAAGAGAAATTGTAGACCTGAGAAGAGCGCAGTGGGCTTCAAAGCAAAGTGATGAAGGGACTGGTACAGTGACTGGGGATTTTTGCGTGGCAGCTGAAATGATGGTGGGGTTGGCACACTGTTGGTGGGCTGGGCTCAGAGAGCCTCGGGCGGGAGCTGAAGTGCTGCAGGGCAGGAGCCAAGAGCAAGATGCTGCCCTTTGAAGCTGGAGAATGGTGCAGCTGCAGCTGGAAGAACAGAGCTGGCGGTGAAATAAAGCTTGTGGGTCAAGAGCTGAAAGAGCTGAAATCACTGGGGGCTCAAGCTGTCATCATTGTGTGTCCGGGATCGGGGCTGAACACGCCATAGGAGCCATAGGGCTGGCACACAGCACACAGGAGTGCTCCTGCGCCAAAATCACTGTGGGCCTGGGATGCGCATGCTGGGGCTGGCTAGTGTGACTGAAGCTGGAACAGGTCGTGTGGAGGGCAAAAGGGGGCTGCAGCATTGCGCCTGAAATCCCCGGCGATGGCAGGATCCTGCCTGGCTCTGCGATGGCACCTCTAGGGATTGAGCCGCAACCACTGTGGGGCTGGGATGGTAGTTGGCAATGCAAAAGAATCTGTAGTCCTGAGAACAGGGCTGTGGCCTTCAAAGCAAAGTGATGCAGGGCCAGGGCACAGTCACTGGGGATTCTTGGGCAGGAGCTGGACTCACCATTGGGCTGGGATATTGACGGTGGGCTGGGCTTAGAGAGCCTCGGGCGGGAGCTGAAGTGCTGCAGGGCAGGAGCCAAGAGCAAGATGCTGCCCTTTGAAGCTGGAGAATGGTTGCAGCTGCAGCTGGAAGAACAGAGCTGGCGGTGAAATAAAGCTTGTGGGTCAAGAGCTGAAAGAGCTGAAATCACTGGGGCTCAAGCTGTCATCATTGCGTGTCCGGGATCGGGGCTGAACACGCCAAAGGAGCCATAGGGCTGGCACACAGACAGTAGTGCTCTTGCGCCAAAATCACTGTGGGCCTGGGACATGCATGCTGGGGCAGGCTAGTGTGACTGAAGCTAGAACAGGACGTGTGGAGGGCAACAGGGAGCTGCAGCATTGCGCCTGAAATCCCCGGCGATGGCAGGATCCTGCCTGGCTCTGTGATAGCACTTCTAGGGATGGAGCCGTAATCAATGTGGGGCTGGGATGGTAGTTGGCAATGCAAAAGAATCTGTAGTCCTGAGAACAGGGCTGTGGCCTTCAAAGCAAAGTGATGCAGGGCCAGGGCACAGTCACTGGGGATTCTTGGGCAGGAGCTGGACTCACCATTGGGCTGGGATATTGACGGTGGGCTGGGCTTAGAGAGCCTCGGGCGGGAGCTGAAGTGCTGCAGGGCAGGAGCCAAGAGCAAGATGCTGCCCTTTGAAGCTGGAGAATGGTGAAGCTGCAACTGGAAGAACAGAGCTGGCGGTGAAATAAAGCTTGTGGGTCAAGAGCTGAAAGAGCTGAAATCACTGGGGCTCAAGCTGTCATCATTGCGTGTCCGGGATCGGGGCTGAACACGCCAAAGGAGCCATAGGGCTGGCACACAGACAGTAGTGCTCTTGCGCCAAAATCACTGTGGGCCTGGGACATGCATGCTGGGGCAGGCTAGTGTGACTGAAGCTAGAACAGGACGTGTGGAGGGCAACAGGGGGCTGCAGCATTGCGCCTGAAATCCCCGGCGATGGCAGGATCCTGCCTGGCTCTGTGATAGCACTTCTAGGGATGGAGCCGTAATCACTGTGGGGCTGGGATTGTGGTATAAAATGGAAGAGAAATTGTAGACCTGAGAACAGGGCAGTGGGCTTCAAAGCAAAGTGATGAAGGGGCTGCTACAGTGACTGGGGATTTTTGCGTGGCAGCTGAAATGATGGTGGGGTTGGCACATTGATGGTGGGCTGGGCTCAGAGAGCCTCGGGCGGGAGCTGAAGTGCTGCAGGGCAGGAGCCAAGAGCAAGATGCTGCCCTTTGAAGCTGGAGAATGGTGCAGCTGCAGCTGGAAGAACAGAGCTGGCGGTGAAATAAAGCTTGTGGGTCAAGAGCTGAAAGAGCTGAAATCACTGGGGCTCAAGCTGTCATCATTGCGTGTCCGGGATCGGGGCTGAACACGCCATAGGAGCCATAGGGCTGGCACACAGACAGTAGTGCTCTTGCGCCAAAATCACTGTGGGCCTGGGACATGCATGCTGGGGCAGGCTACTGTGACTGAAGCTAGAACAGGACGAGTGGAGGGCAAAAGGGGGCTGCAGCATTGCGCCTGAAATCCCCGGCGATGGCAGGATCCTGCCTGGCTCTGTGATAGCACTTCTAGGGATGGAGCCGTAATCACTGTGGGGCTGGGATTGTGGTATAAAATGGAAGAGAAATTGTAGACCTGAGAACAGCGCAGTGGGCTTCAAAGCAAAGTGATGAAGGGACTGGTACAGTGACTGGGGATTTTTGCGTGGCAGCTGAAATGATGGTGGGGTTGGCACACTGTTGGTGGGCTGGGCTCAGAGAGCCTCGGGCGGAAGCTGAAGTGCTGCAGGGCAGGAGCCAAGAGCAAGATGCTGCCCTTTGAAGCTGGAGAATGGTGCAGCTGCAGCTGGAAGAACAGAGCTGGCGGTGAAATAAAGCTTGTGGGTCAAGAGCTGAAAGAGCTGAAATCACTGGGGCTCAAGCTGTCATCATTGTGTGTCCGGGATCGGGGCTGAACACGCCATAGGAGCCATAGGGCTGGCACACAGCACACAGGAGTGCTCCTGTGCCAAAATCACTGTGGGCCTGGGATGCGCATGCTGGGGCTGGCTAGTGTGACTGAAGCTAGAACAGGACGTGTGGAGGGCAAAAGGGGGCTGCAGCATTGCGCCTGAAATCCCCGGGGATGGCAGGATCCTGCCTGGCTCTGCGATGGCACCTCTAGGGATTGAGCCGCAACCACTGTGGGGCTGGGATGGTAGTTGGCAATGCAAAAGAATCTGTAGTCCTGAGAACAGGGCTGTGGCCTTCAAAGCAAAGTGATGCAGGGCCAGGGCACAGTCACTGGGGATTCTTGGGCAGGAGCTGGACTCACCATTGGGCTGGGATATTGACGGTGGGCTGGGCTCAGAGAGCCTCGGGCGGGAGCTGAAGTGCTGCAGGGCAGGAGCCAAGAGCAAGATGCTGCCCTTTGAAGCTGGAGAATGGTGCAGCTGCAGCTGGAAGAACAGAGCTGGCGGTGAAATAAAGCTTGTGGGTCAAGAGCTGAAAGAGCTGAAATCACTGGGGCTCAAGCTGTCATCATTGCGTGTCCGGGATCGGGGCTGAACACGCCATAGGAGCCATAGGGCTGGCACACAGACAGTAGTGCTCTTGCGCCAAAATCACTGTGGGCCTGGGACATGCATGCTGGGGCAGGCTACTGTGACTGAAGCTAGAACAGGACGAGTGGAGGGCAAAAGGGGGCTGCAGCATTGCGCCTGAAATCCCCGGGGATGGCAGGATCCTGCCTGGCTCTGTGATAGCACTTCTAGGGATGGAGCCGTAATCACTGTGGGGCTGGGATTGTGGTATAAAATGGAAGAGTAATTGTAGACCTGAGAAGAGCGCAGTGGGCTTCAAAGCAAAGTGATGAAGGGACTGGTACAGTGACTGGGGATTTTTGCGTGGCAGCTGAAATGATGGTGGGGTTGGCACATTGTTGGTGGGCTGGGCTCAGAGAGCCTCGGGCGGGAGCTGAAGTGCTGCAGGGCAGGAGCCAAGAGCAAGATGCTGCCCTTTGAAGCTGGAGAATGGTGCAGCTGCAGCTGGAAGAACAGAGCTGGCGGTGAAATAAAGCTTGTGGGTCAAGAGCTGAAAGAGCTGAAATCACTGGGGCTCAAGCTGCCATCATTGTGTGTCCGGGATCGGGGCTGAACACGCCATAGGAGCCATAGGGCTGGCACACAGACAGTAGTGCTCTTGCGCCAAAATCACTGTGGGCCTGGGACACGCATGCTGGGGCAGGCTACTGTGACTGAAGCTAGAACAGGTCGTGTGGAGGGCAAAAGGGGGCTGCAGCATTGCGCCTGAAATCCCCGGCGATGGCAGGATCCTGCCTGGCTCTGCGATGGCACTTCTAGGGATGGAGCCGTAATCAATGTGGGGCTGGGATGGTAGTTGGCAATGCAAAAGAATCTGTAGTCCTGAGAACAGGGCTGTGGCCTTCAAAGCAAAGTGATGCAGGGCCAGGGCACAGTCACTGGGGATTCTTGGGCAGGAGCTGGACTCACCATTGGGCTGGGATATTGACGGTGGGCTGGGCTTAGAGAGCCTCGGGCGGGAGCTGAAGTGCTGCAGGGCAGGAGCCAAGAGCAAGATGCTGCCCTTTGAAGCTGGAGAATGGTGCAGCTGCAGCTGGAAGAACAGAGCTGGCGGTGAAATAAAGCTTGTGGGTCAAGAGCTGAAAGAGCTGAAATCACTGGGGCTCAAGCTGCCATCATTGTGTGTCCGGGATCGGGGCTGAACACGCCATAGGAGCCATAGGGCTGGCACACAGACAGTAGTGCTCTTGCGCCAAAATCACTGTGGGCCTGGGACACGCATGCTGGGGCAGGCTACTGTGACTGAAGCTAGAACAGGTCGTGTGGAGGGCAAAAGGGGGCTGCAGCATTGCGCCTGAAATCCCCGGCGATGGCAGGATCCTGCCTGGCTCTGCGATGGCACTTCTAGGGATGGAGCCGTAATCAATGTGGGGCTGGGATGGTAGTTGGCAATGCAAAAGAATCTGTAGTCCTGAGAACAGGGCTGTGGCCTTCAAAGCAAAGTGATGCAGGGCCAGGGCACAGTCACTGGGGATTCTTGGGCAGGAGCTGGACTCACCATTGGGCTGGGATATTGACGGTGGGCTGGGCTTAGAGAGCCTCGGGCGGGAGCTGAAGTGCTGCAGGGCAGGAGCCAAGAGCAAGATGCTGCCCTTTGAAGCTGGAGAATGGTGCAGCTGCAACTGGAAGAACAGAGCTGGCGGTGAAATAAAGCTTGTGGGTCAAGAGCTGAAAGAGCTGAAATCACTGGGGCTCAAGCTGCCATCATTGTGTGTCCAGGATCGGGGCTGAACACGCCATAGGAGCCATAGGGCTGGCACACAGACAGTAGTGCTCTTGCGCCAAAATCACTGTGGGCCTGGGACACGCATGCTGGGGCAGGCTACTGTGACTGAAGCTAGAACAGGTCGTGTGGAGGGCAAAAGGGGGCTGCAGCATTGCGCCTGAAATCCCCGGCGATGGCACTTCTAGGGATGGAGCCGTAATCAATGTGGGGCTGGGATGGTAGTTGGCAATGCAAAAGAATCTGTAGTCCTGAGAACAGGGCTGTGGCCTTCAAAGCAAAGTGATGCAGGGCCAGGGCACAGTCACTGGGGATTCTTGGGCAGGAGCTGGACTCACCATTGGGCTGGGATATTGACGGTGGGCTGGGCTTAGAGAGCCTCGGGCGGGAGCTGAAGTGCTGCAGGGCAGGAGCCAAGAGCAAGATGCTGCCCTTTGAAGCTGGAGAATGGTGCAGCTGCAGCTGGAAGAACAGAGCTGGCGGTGAAATAAAGCTTGTGGGTCAAGAGCTGAAAGAGCTGAAATCACTGGGGCTCAAGCTGTCATCATTGCGTGTCCGGGATCGGGGCTGAACACGCCATAGGAGCCATAGGGCTGGCACACAGACAGTAGTGCTCTTGCGCCAAAATCACTGTGGGCCTGGGACACGCATGCTGGGGCAGGCTACTGTGACTGAAGCTAGAACAGGTCGTGTGGAGGGCAAAAGGGGGCTGCAGCATTGCGCCTGAAATCCCCGGCGATGGCAGGATCCTGCCTGGCTCTGCGATGGCACTTCTAGGGATGGAGCCGTAATCAATGTGGGGCTGGGATGGTAGTTGGCAATGCAAAAGAATCTGTAGTCCTGAGAACAGGGCTGTGGCCTTCAAAGCAAAGTGATGCAGGGCCAGGGCACAGTCACTGGGGATTCTTGGGCAGGAGCTGGACTCACCATTGGGCTGGGATATTGACGGTGGGCTGGGCTTAGAGAGCCTCGGGCGGGAGCTGAAGTGCTGCAGGGCAGGAGCCAAGAGCAAGATGCTGCCCTTTGAAGCTGGAGAATGGTGCAGCTGCAGCTGGAAGAACAGAGCTGGCGGTGAAATAAAGCTTGTGGGTCAAGAGCTGAAAGAGCTGAAATCACTGGGGCTCAAGCTGCCATCATTGTGTGTCCGGGATCGGGGCTGAACACGCCATAGGAGCCATAGGGCTGGCACACAGACAGTAGTGCTCTTGCGCCAAAATCACTGTGGGCCTGGGACACGCATGCTGGGGCAGGCTACTGTGACTGAAGCTAGAACAGGTCGTGTGGAGGGCAAAAGGGGGCTGCAGCATTGCGCCTGAAATCCCCGGCGATGGCAGGATCCTGCCTGGCTCTGCGATGGCACTTCTAGGGATGGAGCCGTAATCAATGTGGGGCTGGGATGGTAGTTGGCAATGCAAAAGAATCTGTAGTCCTGAGAACAGGGCTGTGGCCTTCAAAGCAAAGTGATGCAGGGCCAGGGCACAGTCACTGGGGATTCTTGGGCAGGAGCTGGACTCACCATTGGGCTGGGATATTGACGGTGGGCTGGGCTCAGAGAGCCTCGGGCGGGAGCTGAAGTGCTGCAGGGCAGGAGCCAAGAGCAAGATGCTGCCCTTTGAAGCTGGAGAATGGTGCAGCTGCAACTGGAAGAACAGAGCTGGCGGTGAAATAAAGCTTGTGGTCAAGAGCTGAAAGAGCTGAAATCACTGGGGCTCAAGCTGCCATCATTGTGTGTCCGGGATCGGGGCTGAACACGCCATAGGAGCCATAGGGCTGGCACACAGACAGTAGTGCTCTTGCGCCAAAATCACTGTGGGCCTGGGACACGCATGCTGGGGCAGGCTACTGTGACTGAAGCTAGAACAGGTCGTGTGGAGGGCAAAAGGGGGCTGCAGCATTGCGCCTGAAATCCCCGGCGATGGCAGGATCCTGCCTGGCTCTGCGATGGCACTTCTAGGGATGGAGCCGTAATCAATGTGGGGCTGGGATGGTAGTTGGCAATGCAAAAGAATCTGTAGTCCTGAGAACAGGGCTGTGGCCTTCAAAGCAAAGTGATGCAGGGCCAGGGCACAGTCACTGGGGATTCTTGGGCAGGAGCTGGACTCACCATTGGGCTGGGATATTGACGGTGGGCGGGGCTTAGAGAGCCTCGGGCGGGAGCTGAAGTGCTGCAGGGCAGGAGCCAAGAGCAAGATGCTGCCCTTTGAAGCTGGAGAATGGTGCAGCTGCAGCTGGAAGAACAGAGCTGGCGGTGAAATAAAGCTTGTGGGTCAAGAGCTGAAAGAGCTGAAATCACTGGGGCTCAAGCTGTCATCATTGCGTGTCCGGGATCGGGGCTGAACACGCCATAGGAGCCATAGGGCTGGCACACAGACAGTAGTGCTCTTGCGCCAAAATCACTGTGGGCCTGGGACACGCATGCTGGGGCAGGCTACAGTGACTGAAGCTAGAACAGGACGTGTGGAGGGCAAAAGGGGGCTGCAGCATTGCGCCTGAAATCCCCGGCGATGGCAGGATCCTGCCTGGCTCTGTGATAGCACTTCTAGGGATGGAGCCGTAATCACTGTGGGGCTGGGATTGTGGTATAAAATGGAAAAGAAATTGTAGACCTGAGAACAGGGCAGTGGGCTTCAAAGCAAAGTGATGAAGGGACTGGTACAGTGACTGGGGATTTTTGTGTGGCAGCTGAAATGATGGTGGGGCTGGCACATTGTTGCTGGGCTGGGCTCAGAGAGCCTCGGGCGGGAGCTGAAGTGCTGCAGGGCAGGAGCCAAGAGCAAGATGCTGCCCTTTGAAGCTGGAGAATGGTGCAGCTGCAGCTGGAAGAACAGAGCTGGCGGTGAAATAAAGCTTGTGGGTCAAGAGCTGAAAGAGCTGAAATCACTGGGGCTCAAGCTGCCATCATTGTGTGTCCGGGATCGGGGCTGAACACGCCATAGGAGCCATAGGGCTGGCACACAGACAGTAGTGCTCTTGCGCCAAAATCACTGTGGGCCTGGGACACGCATGCTGGGGCAGGCTACTGTGACTGAAGCTAGAACAGGTCGTGTGGAGGGCAAAAGGGGGCTGCAGCATTGCGCCTGAAATCCCCGGCGATGGCAGGATCCTGCCTGGCTCTGCGATGGCACTTCTAGGGATGGAGCCGTAATCAATGTGGGGCTGGGATGGTAGTTGGCAATGCAAAAGAATCTGTAGTCCTGAGAACAGGGCTGTGGCCTTCAAAGCAAAGTGATGCAGGGCCAGGGCACAGTCACTGGGGATTCTTGGGCAGGAGCTGGACTCACCATTGGGCTGGGATATTGACGGTGGGCTGGGCTTAGAGAGCCTCGGGCGGGAGCTGAAGTGCTGCAGGGCAGGAGCCAAGAGCAAGATGCTGCCCTTTGAAGCTGGAGAATGGTGCAGCTGCAACTGGAAGAACAGAGCTGGCGGTGAAATAAAGCTTGTGGGTCAAGAGCTGAAAGAGCTGAAATCACTGGGGCTCAAGCTGCCATCATTGTGTGTCCAGGATCGGGGCTGAACACGCCATAGGAGCCATAGGGCTGGCACACAGACAGTAGTGCTCTTGCGCCAAAATCACTGTGGGCCTGGGACACGCATGCTGGGGCAGGCTACTGTGACTGAAGCTAGAACAGGTCGTGTGGAGGGCAAAAGGGGGCTGCAGCATTGCGCCTGAAATCCCCGGCGATGGCACTTCTAGGGATGGAGCCGTAATCAATGTGGGGCTGGGATGGTAGTTGGCAATGCAAAAGAATCTGTAGTCCTGAGAACAGGGCTGTGGCCTTCAAAGCAAAGTGATGCAGGGCCAGGGCACAGTCACTGGGGATTCTTGGGCAGGAGCTGGACTCACCATTGGGCTGGGATATTGACGGTGGGCTGGGCTTAGAGAGCCTCGGGCGGGAGCTGAAGTGCTGCAGGGCAGGAGCCAAGAGCAAGATGCTGCCCTTTGAAGCTGGAGAATGGTGCAGCTGCAGCTGGAAGAACAGAGCTGGCGGTGAAATAAAGCTTGTGGGTCAAGAGCTGAAAGAGCTGAAATCACTGGGGCTCAAGCTGTCATCATTGCGTGTCCGGGATCGGGGCTGAACACGCCATAGGAGCCATAGGGCTGGCACACAGACAGTAGTGCTCTTGCGCCAAAATCACTGTGGGCCTGGGACACGCATGCTGGGGCAGGCTACTGTGACTGAAGCTAGAACAGGTCGTGTGGAGGGCAAAAGGGGGCTGCAGCATTGCGCCTGAAATCCCCGGCGATGGCAGGATCCTGCCTGGCTCTGCGATGGCACTTCTAGGGATGGAGCCGTAATCAATGTGGGGCTGGGATGGTAGTTGGCAATGCAAAAGAATCTGTAGTCCTGAGAACAGGGCTGTGGCCTTCAAAGCAAAGTGATGCAGGGCCAGGGCACAGTCACTGGGGATTCTTGGGCAGGAGCTGGACTCACCATTGGGCTGGGATATTGACGGTGGGCTGGGCTTAGAGAGCCTCGGGCGGGAGCTGAAGTGCTGCAGGGCAGGAGCCAAGAGCAAGATGCTGCCCTTTGAAGCTGGAGAATGGTGCAGCTGCAGCTGGAAGAACAGAGCTGGCGGTGAAATAAAGCTTGTGGGTCAAGAGCTGAAAGAGCTGAAATCACTGGGGCTCAAGCTGCCATCATTGTGTGTCCGGGATCGGGGCTGAACACGCCATAGGAGCCATAGGGCTGGCACACAGACAGTAGTGCTCTTGCGCCAAAATCACTGTGGGCCTGGGACACGCATGCTGGGGCAGGCTACTGTGACTGAAGCTAGAACAGGTCGTGTGGAGGGCAAAAGGGGGCTGCAGCATTGCGCCTGAAATCCCCGGCGATGGCAGGATCCTGCCTGGCTCTGCGATGGCACTTCTAGGGATGGAGCCGTAATCAATGTGGGGCTGGGATGGTAGTTGGCAATGCAAAAGAATCTGTAGTCCTGAGAACAGGGCTGTGGCCTTCAAAGCAAAGTGATGCAGGGCCAGGGCACAGTCACTGGGGATTCTTGGGCAGGAGCTGGACTCACCATTGGGCTGGGATATTGACGGTGGGCTGGGCTTAGAGAGCCTCGGGCGGGAGCTGAAGTGCTGCAGGGCAGGAGCCAAGAGCAAGATGCTGCCCTTTGAAGCTGGAGAATGGTGCAGCTGCAACTGGAAGAACAGAGCTGGCGGTGAAATAAAGCTTGTGGGTCAAGAGCTGAAAGAGCTGAAATCACTGGGGCTCAAGCTGCCATCATTGTGTGTCCGGGATCGGGGCTGAACACGCCATAGGAGCCATAGGGCTGGCACACAGACAGTAGTGCTCTTGCGCCAAAATCACTGTGGGCCTGGGACATGCATGCTGGGGCAGGCTACTGTGACTGAAGCTAGAACAGGTCGTGTGGAGGGCAAAAGGGGGCTGCAGCATTGCGCCTGAAATCCCCGGCGATGGCAGGATCCTGCCTGGCTCTGCGATGGCACTTCTAGGGATGGAGCCGTAATCAATGTGGGGCTGGGATGGTAGTTGGCAATGCAAAAGAATCTGTAGTCCTGAGAACAGGGCTGTGGCCTTCAAAGCAAAGTGATGCAGGGCCAGGGCACAGTGACTGGGGATTTTTGGGCAGGAGCTGGACTCACCATGGGGCTGGGATATTGACGGTGGGCTGGGCTTAGAGAGCCTCGGGCGGGAGCTGAAGTGCTGCAGGGCAGGAGCCAAGAGCAAGATGCTGCCCTTTGAAGCTGGAGAATGGTGCAGCTGCAGCTGGAAGAACAGAGCTGGCGGTGAAATAAAGCTTGTGGGTCAAGAGCTGAAAGAGCTGAAATCACTGGGGCTCAAGCTGTCATCATTGCGTGTCCGGGATCGGGGCTGAACACGCCAAAGGAGCCATAGGGCTGGCACACAGACAGTAGTGCTCTTGCGCCAAAATCACTGTGGGCCTGGGACACGCATGCTGGGGCAGGCTACAGTGACTGAAGCTAGAACAGGACGTGTGGAGGGCAAAAGGGGGCTGCAGCATTGCGCCTGAAATCCCCGGCGATGGCAGGATCCTGCCTGGCTCTGTGATAGCACTTCTAGGGATGGAGCCGTAATCACTGTGGGGCTGGGATTGTGGTATAAAATGGAAAAGAAATTGTAGACCTGAGAACAGGGCAGTGGGCTTCAAAGCAAAGTGATGAAGGGACTGGTACAGTGACTGGGGATTTTTGCGTGGCAGCTGAAATGATGGTGGGGTTGGCACATTGATGGTGGGCTGGGCTCAGAGAGCCTCGGGCGGGAGCTGAAGTGCTGCAGGGCAGGAGCCAAGAGCAAGATGCTGCCCTTTGAAGCTGGAGAATGGTGCAGCTGCAGCTGGAAGAACAGAGCTGGCGGTGAAATAAAGCTTGTGGGTCAAGAGCTGAAAGAGCTGAAATCACTGGGGCTCAAGCTGTCATCATTGTGTGTCCGGGATCGGGGCTGAACACGCCATAGGAGCCATAGGGCTGGCACACAGACAGTAGTGCTCTTGCGCCAAAATCACTGTGGGCCTGGGACACGCATGCTGGGGCAGGCTACTGTGACTGAAGCTAGAACAGGACGTGTGGAGGGCAACAGGGGGCTGCAGCATTGCGCCTGAAATCCCCGGCGATGGCAGGATCCTGCCTGGCTCTGTGATAGCACTTCTAGGGATGGAGCCGTAATCACTGTGGGGCTGGGATTGTGGTATAAAATGGAAAAGAAATTGTAGACCTGAGAAGGGGCAGTGGGCTTCAAAGCAAAGTGATGAAGGGCCTGGCACAGTGACTGGGGATTCTTGGGCAGGAGCTGGACTCACCCTTGGGCTGGCATATTGATGGTGGGCTGGGCTTAGAGAGCCTCGGGCGGGAGCTGAAGTGCTGCAGGGCAGGAGCCAAGAGCAAGATGCTGCCCTTTGAAGCTGGAGAATGGTGCAGCTGCAGCTGGAAGAACAGAGCTGGCGGTGAAATAAAGCTTGTGGGTCAAGAGCTGAAAGAGCTGAAATCACTGGGGCTCAAGCTGTCATCATTGCGTGTCCGGGATCGGGGCTGAACACGCTATAGGAGCCATAGGGCTGGCACACAGACAGTAGTGCTCTTGCGCCAAAATCACTGTGGGCCTGGGACACGCATGCTGGGGCAGGCTACTGTGACTGAAGCTAGAACAGGACGTGTGGAGGGCAAAAGGGGGCTGCAGCATTGCGCCTGAAATCCCCGGCGATGGCAGGATCCTGCCTGGCTCTGTGATAGCACTTCTAGGGATGGAGCCGTAATCACTGTGGGGCTGGGATTGTGGTATAAAATGGAAAAGAAATTGTAGTCCTGAGAACAGGGCAGTGGGCTTCAAAGCAAAGTGATGAAGGGACTGGTACAGTGACTGGGGATTTTTGCGTGGCAGCTGAAATGATGGTGGGGTTGGCACATTGATGGTGGGCTGGGCTCAGAGAGCCTCGGGCGGGAGCTGAAGTGCTGCAGGGCAGGAGCCAAGAGCAAGATGCTGCCCTTTGAAGCTGGAGAATGGTGCAGCTGCAGCTGGAAGAACAGAGCTGGCGGTGAAATAAAGCTTGTGGGTCAAGAGCTGAAAGAGCTGAAATCACTGGGGCTCAAGCTGTCATCATTGTGTGTCCGGGATCGGGGCTGAACACGCCATAGGAGCCATAGGGCTGGCACACAGACAGTAGTGCTCTTGCGCCAAAATCACTGTGGGCCTGGGATGCGCATGCTGGGGCTGGCTAGTGTGACTGAAGCTAGAACAGGACGTGTGGAGGGCAAAAGGGGGCTGCAGCATTGCGCCTGAAATCCCCGGCGATGGCAGGATCCTGCCTGGCTCTGCGATGGCACCTCTAGGGATTGAGCCGCAACCACTGTGGGGCTGGGATGGTAGTTGGCAATGCAAAAGAATCTGTAGTCCTGAGAACAGGGCTGTGGCCTTCAAAGCAAAGTGATGCAGGGCCAGGGCACAGTCACTGGGGATTCTTGGGCAGGAGCTGGACTCACCATTGGGCTGGGATATTGACGGTGGGCTGGGCTTAGAGAGCCTCGGGCGGGAGCTGAAGTGCTGCAGGGCAGGAGCCAAGAGCAAGATGCTGCCCTTTGAAGCTGGAGAATGGTGCAGCTGCAGCTGGAAGAACAGAGCTGGCGGTGAAATAAAGCTTGTGGGTCAAGAGCTGAAAGAGCTGAAATCACTGGGGCTCAAGCTGTCATCATTGCGTGTCCGGGATCGGGGCTGAACACGCCATAGGAGCCATAGGGCTGGCACACAGACAGTAGTGCTCTTGCGCCAAAATCACTGTGGGCCTGGGACACGCATGCTGGGGCAGGCTACTGTGACTGAAGCTAGAACAGGACGTGTGGAGGGCAAAAGGGGGCTGCAGCATTGCGCCTGAAATCCCCGGCGATGGCAGGATCCTGCCTGGCTCTGTGATAGCACTTCTAGGGATGGAGCCGTAATCACTGTGGGGCTGGGATTGTGGTATAAAATGGAAGAGAAATTGTAGACCTGAGAACAGGGCAGTGGGCTTCAAAGCAAAGTGATGAAGGGACTGGTACAGTGACTGGGGATTTTTGCGTGGCAGCTGAAATGATGGTGGGGTTGGCACATTGATGGTGGGCTGGGCTCAGAGAGCCTCGGGCGGGAGCTGAAGTGCTGCAGGGCAGGAGCCAAGAGCAAGATGCTGCCCTTTGAAGCTGGAGAATGGTGCAGCTGCAGCTGGAAGAACAGAGCTGGCGGTGAAATAAAGCTTGTGGGTCAAGAGCTGAAAGAGCTGAAATCACTGGGGCTCAAGCTGTCATCATTGTGTGTCCGGGATCGGGGCTGAACACGCCATAGGAGCCATAGGGCTGGCACACAGACAGTAGTGCTCTTGCGCCAAAATCACTGTGGGCCTGGGACACGCATGCTGGGCAGGCTACTGTGACTGAAGCTAGAATAGGACGTGTGGAGGGCAAAAGGGGGCTGCAGTATTGCGCCTGAAATCCCCGGCGATGGCAGGATCCTGCTTGGCTCTGTGATAGCACTTCTAGTGATGGAGCCGTAATCACTGTGGGGCTGGGAAGGGTCCTGCGGTGCCGCGACTGTAAGAAAATTCAAAATGAACTGTAGACCTGAGAAGGGGCCTGTTGCCACGGAGGCAAATTGATGAAGGGCCAGGCACAGTGACTGGGATTCTTGGGCAGGATCTGGACTCACCCTTGGGCTGGGATATTGATGGTGGGCTGGGCTTAGAGAGCCTCGGGCGGGAGCTGAAGTGCTGCAGGGCAGGAGCCAAGAGCAAGATGCTGCCCTTTGAAGCTGGAGAATGGTGCAGCTGCAGCTGGAAGAACAGAGCTGGCAGTGAAATAAAGCTTGTGGGTCAAGAGCTGAAAGAGCTGAAATCACTGGGGCTCAAGCTGTCATCATTGCGTGTCTGGAATCGAGGCTCAACAAGCTATATAAGCCATAGGGCTGGCACACAGACAGTAGTGCTCTTGCGCCAAAATCACTGTGGGCCTGGGACGCGCATGCTGGGGCAGGCTACTGCGACTGAAGCTAGAATAGGACGTGTGGAGGGCAAAAGGGGGCTGCAGCATTGCGCCTGAAATCCCCGGCGATGGCAGGATCCTGCTTGGCTCTGTGATAGCACTTCTAGGGATGGAGCCGTAATCACTGTGGGGCTGGGAAGGGTCCTGCGGTGCCGCGACTGTAAGAAAATTCAAAATGAACTGTAGACCTGAGAAGGGGCCTGTTGCCACGGAGGCAAATTGAGGCAGGGCCTGGCACAGTGACTGGGATTCTTGGGCAGGAGCTGAACTCATGGTGGGCTGGGATATTGTTGGTCGGCTGGGCTTAGAGAGCCTCGGGCGGGAGCTGAAGTGCTGCAGGGCAGGAGCCAAGAGCAAGATGCTGCCCTTTGAAGCTGGAGAATGGTGCAGCTGCAGCTGGAAGAACAGAGCTGGCGGTGAAATAAAGCTTGTGGGTCAAGAGCTGAAAGAGCTGAAATCACTGGGGCTCAAGCTGTCATCATTGCGTGTCCGGGATCGGGGCTCAACACGCCATAGGAGCCATAGGGCTGGCACACAGCACACAGTAGTGCTCTTACGCCAAAATCACTGTGGGCCTGGGACGCGCATGCTGGGCAGGCTACTGTGACTGAAGCTAGAATAGGACGTGTGGAGGGCAAAAGGGGGCTGCAGCATTGCGCCTGAAATCCCCGGCGATGGCAGGATCCTGCTTGGCTCTGTGATAGCACTTCTAGGGATGGAGCCGCAACCACTGTGGGGCTGGGATGGGTCCTGCGGTGCCGCGACTATAAGAAAATTCAAAATGAACTGTAGACCTGAGAAGGGGCCTGTTGCCACGGAGGCAAATTGAGGCAGGGCCTGGCACAGTGACTGGGATTCTTGGGCAGGATCTGGACTCACCCTTGGGCTGGGATATTGATGGTGGGCTGGGCTTAGAGAGCCTCGGGCGGGAGCTGAAGTGCTGCAGGGCAGGAGCCAAGAGCAAGATGCTGCCCTTTGAAGCTGGAGAATGGTGCAGCTGCAGCTGGAAGAACAGAGCTGGCGGTGAAATAAAGCTTGTGGGTCAAGAGCTGAAAGAGCTGAAATCACTGGGGCTCAAGCTGTCATCATTGCGTGTCTGGGATCGAGGCTCAACAAGCTATATAAGCCATAGGGCTGGCACACAGACAGTAGTGCTCTTGCGCCAAAATCACTGTGGGCCTGGGACGCGCATGCTGGGGCAGGCTACTGCGACTGAAGCTAGAACAGGTTGTGTGGAGGGCAAAAAGGGGCTGCAGCATTGCGCCTGAAATCCCCGGTGATGGCAGGATCCTGCCCGGCTCTGTGATAGCACTTCTAGGGATGGAGCCGTAATCACTGTGGGGCTGGGATTGTGGTATAAAATGGAAGAGAAATGGTAGTCCTGAGAACAGGGCTGTGGCCTTCAAAGCAAAGTGATGAGTGGGCTGGTACAGTGACTGGGGATTTTTTCGTGGCAGCTGAAATGATGGTGGGGTTGGCACATTGATGGTGGGCTGGGCTCAGAGAGCCTCGGGCGGGAGCTGAAGTGCTGCAGGGCAGGAGCCAAGAGCAAGATGCTGCCCTTTGAAGCTGGAGAATGGTGCAGCTGCAGCTGGAAGAACAGAGCTGGCGGTGAAATAAAGCTTGTGGGTCAAGAGCTGAAAGAGCTGAAATCACTGGGGCTCAAGCTGTCATCATTGTGTGTCCGGGATCGGGGCTCAACACGCCATAGGAGCCATAGGGCTGGCACACAGACAGTAGTGCTCTTGCGCCAAAATCACTGTGGGCCTGGGACGCGCATGCTGGGCAGGCTACTGTGACTGAAGCTAGAATAGGACGTGTGGAGGGCAAAAGGGGGCTGCAGTATTGCGCCTGAAATCCCCGGCGATGGCAGGATCCTGCTTGGCTCTGTGATAGCACTTCTAGGGATGGAGCCGTAATCACTGTGGGGCTGGGATGGTAGTGCGGTGCCGCAACTGTAAGAAAATTCAAAAGAACTGTAGACCTGAGAACAGGGCCTGTGGCCACGGAGGCAAATTGATGCAGGGCCTGGCACAGTGACTGGGATTCTTGGGCAGGATCTGGACTCACCCTTGGGCTGGGATATTGATGGTGGGCTGGGCTTAGAGAGCCTCGGGCGGGAGCTGAAGTGCTGCAGGGCAGGAGCCAAGAGCAAGATGCTGCCCTTTGAAGCTGGAGAATGGTGCAGCTGCAGCTGGAAGAACAGAGCTGGCGGTGAAATAAAGCTTGTGGGTCAAGAGCTGAAAGAGCTGAAATCACTGGGGCTCAAGCTGTCATCATTATGTGTCCGGGATCGGGGCTCAACAAGCTATATAAGCCATAGGGCTGGCACACAGCACAAAGTAGTGCTCTTGCGCCAAAATCACTGTGGGCCTGGGACGCGCATGCTGGGGCAGGCTACTGTGACTGAAGCTAGAACAGGACGTGTGGAGGGCAAAAGGGGGCTGCAGCATTGCGCCTGAAATCCCCGGCGATGGCAGGATCCTGCTTGGCTCTGTGATAGCACTTCTAGGGATGGAGCCGTAATCACTGTGGGGCTGGGATTGTGGTATAAAATGGAAAAGAAATTGTAGTCCTGAGAACAGGGCAGTGGCCTTCAAAGCAAAGTGATGAGTGGGCTGGTACAGTGACTGGGGATTTTTGCGTGGCAGCTGAAATGATGGTGGGGTTGGCACATTGATGGTGGGCTGGGCTCAGAGAGCCTCGGGCGGGAGCTGAAGTGCTGCAGGGCAGGAGCCAAGAGCAAGATGCTGCCCTTTGAAGCTGGAGAATGGTGCAGCTGCAGCTGGAAGAACAGAGCTGGCGGTGAAATAAAGCTTGTGGGTCAAGAGCTGAAAGAGCTGAAATCACTGGGGCTCAAGCTGTCATCATTGCGTGTCCGGGATCGGGGCTCAACACGCCATAGGAGCCATAGGGCTGGCACACAGCACACAGTAGTGCTCTTGCGCCAAAATCACTGTGGGCCTGGGACGCGCATGCTGGGCAGGCTACTGTGACTGAAGCTAGAATAGGACGTGTGGAGGGCAAAAGGGGGCTGCAGCATTGCGCCTGAAATCCCCGGCGATGGCAGGATCCTGCTTGGCTCTGTGATAGCACTTCTAGGGATGGAGCCGTAATCACTGTGGGGCTGGGAAGGGTCCTGCGGTGCCGCGACTGTAAGAAAATTCAAAATGAACTGTAGACCTGAGAAGGGGCCTGTTGCCACGGAGGCAAATTGAGGCAGGGCCTGGCACAGTGACTGGGATTCTTGGGCAGGAGCTGGACTCACCCTTGGGCTGGGATATTGATGGTGGGCTGGGCTTAGAGAGCCTCGGGCGGGAGCTGAAGTGCTGCAGGGTAGGAGCCAAGAGCAAGATGCTGCCCTTTGAAGCTGGAGAATGGTGCAGCTGCAGCTGGAAGAACAGAGCTGGTGGTGAAATAAAGCTTGTGGGTCAAGAGCTGAAAGAGCTGAAATCACTGGGGCTCAAGCTGTCATCATTGTGTGTCCGGGATCGGGGCTCAACACGCCATAGGAGCCATAGGGCTGGCACACAGCACACAGTAGTGCTCTTGCGCCAAAATCACTGTGGGCCTGGGACGCGCATGCTGGGGCAGGCTACTGTGACTAAAGCTAGAACAGGACGTGTGGAGGGCAAAAGGGGGCTGCAGCATTGCGCCTGAACTCCCCGGCGAAGGCAGGATCCTGCTTGGCTCTGTGATAGCACTTCTAGGGATGGAGCCGTAATCACTGTGGGGCTGGGAAGGGTCCTGCGGTGCCGCGACTGTAAGAAAATTCAAAATGAACTGTAGACCTGAGAAGGGGCCTGTTGCCACGGAGGCAAATTGAGGCAGGGCCTGGCACAGTGACTGGGATTCTTGGGCAGGATCTGGACTCACCATTGGGCTGGGATATTGATGGTGGGCTGGGCTTAGAGAGCCTCGGGCGGGAGCTGAAGTGCTGCAGGGCAGGAGCCAAGAGCAAGATGCTGCCCTTTGAAGCTGGAGAATGGTGCAGCTGCAGCTGGAAGAACAGAGCTGGCGGTGAAATAAAGCTTGTGGGTCAAGAGCTGAAAGAGCTGAAATCACTGGGGCTCAAGCTGTCATCATTATGTGTCTGGGATCGAGGCTCAACAAGCTATATAAGCCATAGGGCTGGCACACAGACAGTAGTGCTCTTGCGCCAAAATCACTGTGGGCCTGGGACATGCATGCTGGGGCAGGCTACTGCGACTGAAGCTAGAACAGGTTGTGTGGAGGGCAAAAGGGGGCTGCAGCATTGCGCCTGAAATCCCCGGTGATGGCAGGATCCTGCCCGGCTCTGTGATAGCACTTCTAGGGATGGAGCCGTAATCACTGTGGGGCTGGGATTGTGGTATAAAATGGAAAAGAAATGGTAGTCCTGAGAACAGGGCTGTGGCCTTCAAAGCAAAGTGATGAAGGGGCTGGTACAGTGACTGGGGATTTTTTCGTGGCAGCAGAAATGATGGTGGGGTTGGCACATTGATGGTGGGCTGGGCTCAGAGAGCCTCGGGCGGGAGCTGAAGTGCTGCAGGGCAGGAGCCAAGAGCAAGATGCTGCCCTTTGAAGCTGGAGAATGGTGCAGCTGCAGCTGGAAGAACAGAGCTGGCGGTAAAATAAAGCTTGTGGGTCAAGAGCTGAAAGAGCTGAAATCACTGGGGCTCAAGCTGTCATCATTGTGTGTCCGGGATCGGGGCTCAACACGCCATAGGAGCCATAGGGCTGGCACACAGACAGTAGTGCTCTTGCGCCAAAATCACTGTGGGCCTGGGACGCGCATGCTGGGCAGGCTACTGTGACTGAAGCTAGAATAGGACGTGTGGAGGGCAAAAGGGGGCTGCAGTATTGCGCCTGAAATCCCCGGCGATGGCAGGATCCTGCTTGGCTCTGTGATAGCACTTCTAGGGATGGAGCCGTAATCACTGTGGGGCTGGGAAGGGTCCTGCGGTGCCGCAACTGTAAGAAAATTCAAAATGAACTGTAGACCTGAGAAGGGGGCTGTTGCCACGGAGGCAAATTGAGGCAGGGCCTGGCACAGTGACTGGGATTCTTGGGCAGGATCTGGACTCACCCTTGGGCTGGGATATTGATGGTGGGCTGGGCTTAGAGAGCCTCGGGCGGGAGCTGAAGTGCTGCAGGGCAGGAGCCAAGAGCAAGATGCTGCCCTTTGAAGCTGGAGAATGGTGCAGCTGCAGCTGGAAGAACAGAGCTGGCGGTGAAATAAAGCTTGTGGGTCAAGAGCTGAAAGAGCTGAAATCACTGGGGCTCAAGCTGTCATCATTATGTGTCCGGGATCGGGGCTCAACAAGCTATATAAGCCATAGGGCTGGCACACAGCACAAAGTAGTGCTCTTGCGCCAAAATCACTGTGGGCCTGGGACGCGCATGCTGGGGCAGGCTACTGTGACTGAAGCTAGAACAGGACGTGTGGAGGGCAAAAGGGGGCTGCAGCATTGCGCCTGAAATCCCCGGCGATGGCAGGATCCTGCTTGGCTCTGTGATAGCACTTCTAGGGATGGAGCCGTAATCACTGTGGGGCTGGGATTGTGGTATAAAATGGAAAAGAAATTGTAGTCCTGAGAACAGGGCAGTGGGCTTCAAAGCAAAGTGATGAGTGGGCTGGTACAGTGACTGGGGATTTTTGCGTGGCAGCTGAAATGATGGTGGGGTTGGCACATTGATGGTGGGCTGGGCTCAGAGAGCCTCGGGCGGGAGCTGAAGTGCTGCAGGGCAGGAGCCAAGAGCAAGATGCTGCCCTTTGAAGCTGGAGAATGGTGCAGCTGCAGCTGGAAGAACAGAGCTGGCGGTGAAATAAAGCTTGTGGGTCAAGAGCTGAAAGAGCTGAAATCACTGGGGCTCAAGCTGTCATCATTGCGTGTCCGGGATCGGGGCTCAACACGCCATAGGAGCCATAGGGCTGGCACACAGCACACAGTAGTGCTCTTGCGCCAAAATCACTGTGGGCCTGGGACATGCATGCTGGGCAGGCTACTGTGACTGAAGCTAGAATAGGACGTGTGGAGGGCAAAAGGGGGCTGCAGCATTGCGCCTGAAATCCCCGGCGATGGCAGGATCCTGCTTGGCTCTGTGATAGCACTTCTAGGGATGGAGCCGTAATCAATGTGGGGCTGGGAAGGGTCCTGCGGTGCCGCAACTGAATGAAAATTCAAAATGAACTGTAGACCTGAGAAGGGGCCTGTTGCCACGGAGGCAAATTGAGGCAGGGCCTGGCACAGTGACTGGGATTCTTGGGCAGGAGCTGGACTCACCCTTGGGCTGGGATATTGATGGTGGGCTGGGCTTAGAGAGCCTCGGGCGGGAGCTGAAGTGCTGCAGGGCAGGAGCCAAGAGCAAGATGCTGCCCTTTGAAGCTGGAGAATGGTGCAGCTGCAGCTGGAAGAACAGAGCTGGCGGTGAAATAAAGCTTGTGGGTCAAGAGCTGAAAGAGCTGAAATCACTGGGGCTCAAGCTGTCATCATTGCGTGTCCGGGATCGGGGCTCAACACGCCATAGGAGCCATAGGGCTGGCACACAGACAGTAGTGCTCTTGCGCCAAAATCACTGTGGGCCTGGGACGCGCATGCTGGGCAGGCTACTGTGACTGAAGCTAGAATAGGTCGTGTGGAGGGCAAAAGGGGGCTGCAGCATTGCGCCTGAAATCCCCGGCGATGGCAGGATCCTGCTTGGCTCTGTGATAGCACTTCTAGGGATGGAGCCGTAATCACTGTGGGGCTGGGAAGGGTCCTGCGGTGCCGCGACTGAAAAAAATGCAAAAGAAATTGTAGACCTGAGAACAGGGCTGTGGCTTCACGGAGCAAATTGAGGAAGGGCCTGGCACAGTGACTGGGATTTTTGGGAGGAGCTGGACTCAGCCTGGGGCTGGGATATTGATGGTGGGCTGGGCTTAGAGAGCCTCGGGCGGGAGCTGAAGTGCTGCAGGGCAGGAGCCAAGAGCAAGATGCTGCCCTTTGAAGCTGGAGAATGGTGCAGCTGCAGCTGGAAGAACAGAGCTGGCGGTGAAATAAAGCTTGTGGGTCAAGAGCTGAAAGAGCTGAAATCACTGGGGCTCAAGCTGTCATCATTGCGTGTCCGGGATCGGGGCTCAACACGCCATAGGAGCCATAGGGCTGGCACACAGACAGTAGTGCTCTTGCGCCAAAATCACTGTGGGCCTGGGACGCGCATGCTGGGGCAGGCTACTGTGACTGAAGCTAGAACAGGACGTGTGGAGGGCAAAAGGGGGCTGCAGCATTGCGCCTGAAATCCCCGGCGATGGCAGGATCCTGCCTGGCTCTGTGATAGCACTTCTAGGGATGGAGCCGTAATCACTGTGGGGCTGGCATTGTGGTATAAAATGGAAAAGAAATTGTAGTCCTGAGAACAGGGCTGTGGCCTTCAAAGCAAAGTGATGAGTGGGCTGGTACAGTGACTGGGGATTTTTGCGTGGCAGCTGAAATGATGGTGGGGTTGGCACATTGATGGTGGGCTGGGCTTAGAGAGCCTCGGGCGGGAGCTGAAGTGCTGCAGGGCAGGAGCCAAGAGCAAGATGCTGCCCTTTGAAGCTGGAGAATGGTGCAGCTGCAGC